>NC_025999.2:44665375-44850530 GCF_000442705.2 Elaeis guineensis
TTACAGTGCAAAGATTGTCCTAGTTTGTGTAGATCTATCTTTAATCATAAATTTGTTAGATATGATCTAGATTAAATTTATAATTTATTAGATTTAAAAGGTGTTTAAATCTGAAATAAAATCTCTTTGTTAATAATTTTTGTGCAAAGAAATTGTTTAAAGTTGAAATTATTTCAATTACATGAACCTGTTTAGATTAGATCTAAAGTAGTTTCATGTTTATTTCACTTGCATCTTGATTATGAATCAAACATGCAATATGGTTGGTAGAATCATATTGTAAAATTATTTTACAAATATGAAAATTATTTTTTGAAAAGTCAAACCCAACCCTCAGCCCAAAACTTAATTAAGAATTGAGAAGTTGTTTGATTAGGTTCTAGGATTGTGAATTGAAGAACCTAAGACACAAATCATAACACATTGGGTTAATGGGTTAGTGGGAATTAGGTCTATTAATTGGGTTAGACCTATGGTTAGATTAAAGATGGACTTAATTAGAGAATTGACTAAATCTAATCAATTGTTGTCTTAGATTAGGTCAAGGATTCTCTAGATCAATTATAATAGTTGTAGTTGGTCAAGTCCATATCTTTAACGAGAACCAAATAGACTTGATTCTTGGCTAAGCGGTCTAGCACGAACTGTTAGGTTGATCTAATCGAAACTAATTAAACCAGTTGGTGTCTAAGGTAAATCAGACCGATGATTTTTAATTGGGAGCCCGCTTACCTGACCATTTCTGATGGTGTCTAAGGCAAGCTTGGGCAGACCCTCCCACTGATCGAACTTACCTAGCCTCTTGGTGAAATTATATTTTGATCGGATCACTTGACTATTCGAGCTGACCCATGTCAGCTAGGTAAATCAATGTGACTAATTTAGGTGCTCTTAGACCAGCCCTTTTAATGGTCTCCCTTAAGCTGACTTGGTGAAGCCAGTGAGAGGATCATGATAAGCTGGTTCATCTGAACTCATCCTCTAAATTATTTAAATCCTCTAAAATTATTAGGTCTTTAAAATGATAAAGTTATGGAGATAACTGAGTCATAGCCTCCCATTAAGGTGTTTGATAATGAGTCCATTAACTCAATAATCATTCCAGACCCAAAGGCCTGGTGCTTGTTGACTAATGGAATTATCACTCATCATGTGACGACTTGAAAGTCTCTCTCTAATGGTGGTTAGGTGAGCCAACCAAAGTTGGACTTAATTATTCATTAGTTAGATACACCAAGTATGATCATGTTAATGGTTGGACCTAACCGAATCCTTACAGTGGAGGCCAAAGCCTACTGATTAGGTTTTTGGGGCAAAATTAAAATTACTAGAAATTATTTAGAGAAACAATTGGTTATGAACCTACCCTTAGATGTACATGGGTTGGCCAACCAAAGTTGGGCTTGTGTGCAGTCTAAGTGGATTCTAGTACCCAATAAGGAATTAGGGTAATTCTTCTAATTGGAGGTAGAGGCTACCAATTCGAATAAAATAGTGGGAGAAACCTTTTGATTAAAGTCCAAATCTTTAGGTTTAATGAATCAATTACTAATTAGGTTATGGTTCTCCTTTGTGCAAATATGGCCACTTCCCTATCACTCCGAACATTATTGGACAATGATAAGTTGGTTGGACCTAACTTCGATAGCTGGTACCGAAAGTTGAAGATAGTCCTCGAGCATGAACGGATCCTATATGTGATAATGGATCCTGCACCTGAGAGCCAGCTGTCAATGCACGTGGAACAGTCAGAGACACTTACCAAAAGTGTTTCAGTGACTGGACTATGGTGCACTGTATCATGCTGGCTGCCATGAGCGATGAGTTCAGTCGTAGATTCGAGACAGCTCAGCCAAAGGACATGCTTCAAGTGTTGGAGGATGCCTTTGGCACACCCGATGACGTGGAGAGGCACAAGACTAGTTGTGCCATCTTCAACGCCAAAATGTGGGATGGTGCCTCTATCACTGATCATGTATTGTACATGATCGAGCTGATGGAACGATTGAGCAAGCTCGGCTTTTCCTTGCATGAGCAGCTTGGAAAAGATACAATACTAAACTCGCTGAGTCTTATCTCCCATTTCTCACTCATTATAGAATGACAAAGCCTGAAGTAAACTACCACGGGTTACTGGGGTTGCTTCAGAACTTTGAGAAGGATCACCAACTCCTCAAGGAGTCGGTGAACCTAGTGGGAGGATCATCTTCTGGTTCTCGACCCTTTGAGAAAGGGAAGAAGAACAAGAAGAAAAAAGTGAAGAAGGTGCAAGTTCAGGCTGGGACATCAGTGCAGAGCCAGACCAAAAGGATCAGGCCTGATAAGAGTCTATTCTACTGGCAAGCATCCTAGATTAGATAGTGTGTCAGATATCTACTTATGGCATTAGAGGCTAGGTCATATAAACAAGAACAGAATAAACAGGTTGACTCAAGAGGGAATCCTTGAAGTCAGTGATTATGAATCACTTTCAACCTGTGAGTCCTATCTTCTTGGTAAAATGACCAAGTCACCTTTTACTGGAAAAGGTGAGAGAGCTACTGAGCTCTTAGGCCTAGTACATACTGATGTATGTGGGCCCATGAGCACCAGTGCTAGAGGTGGATATTTCTACTTCATAACTTTCATGGATGACCTATCCCGATATGGATATGTCTATCTGATGAAACATAAGTCGGATTCATTTGAAATGTTCAAACGATTTCGAAGTGAAGTAAAAAAATAAACTGGGAAGAGTATTAAAACTCTTCGATCTGATCGAGGAGGAGAATACCTTTCTAGTGAGTTTCTCACACATCTAGGAGAGAATGGGATTCTCTCCCAATGGACTCCTCTAGGAACACCACAGTATAATGATATGTCTGAAAGGAGGAATCGGACTCTGTTAGACATGGTCCGATCCATGATGGGTTTTGCTAGCTTGCCGATATCCTTCTGGGGATATGTACTCGAATCGACCTGTTATCTGTTAAATAGGGTTCCAAGTAAGTCTGTAATTCAGACTCCCTATGAGATATGGACAGGACGTAAGCCAGCACTTTCACACCTTAGGGTCTGGGGGTGCCCGACCTATGTCAAACGATTAGTCACAGACAAACTTGGACCTAGGTCTGACAAATGCTCATTCATAGGGTACCCCAAAGAGACAAAAAGATATTTTTTCTACCATGCTGATGAACAAAAGGTGTTCGTCAGCCTTAAGGCAATTTTTTTAGAAAAAGAGTTCCTTGGTGAAGGAACCATTGCCTCTAAGGTTGAAGGACCGACACCAATAGCTGAACTTGAGTCGGATATGATTAGATCAGATCTAAAGCCCAATGTACCTGCACCATTAAGGCGATCCAGTAGAAGGACCACGTCAGACGGACAGATACTATGGTTTCTTGGTCCGGGATGGTGATCCCATCGAACTTGATGAGAATAATGAGGATCCGATCACCTATATGGATGCAATGCAGAGATCTGATTCTGAGAAATAGCTTGAAGTCATGAAATCCAAAATGGAGTCCATGAAGGTCAACTATGTATGGACATTGGTTGACCCACCTGAAGGGGTTAAACCCATTGGGTGTAAATGGGTCTTCAAAAGGAAGAGGGGCACAGACGGAAAGGTGGAGACCTATAAAGCCCGTCTGATCGTCAAGGGATATCATCAACGTTATGGTATTGACTATGACGAGACATTTTCCCCTGTGGCAATGCTTAAATCCATTCGGATAATGCTTGCAATAGCTGTCCATCTGGATTATGAGATCTAGCAGATGGATGTAAAGACAGCTTTTCTGAATGGAGAGCTGATCGAAGAGGTGTATATGATACAACCTGAGGGGTTTACATCCACAGATGAGTCCAAGGGTGCAAGCTTCAGAGATCCATTTATGGATTGAAGCAAGCTTCTCGGAGTTGGAACATGCATTTTGATAAGGTAATCAAAATGTATGGCTTCATTAAGAATGGAGAAGAGCCCTGCATCTATAAATGGGCAAATGGTCCAGTTGTGGTATTTTTTGTCTTATACGTGGATGACATTCTCTTAATCGAAAATGACATCACCGCACTACAGGGAATAAAAGTTTGGTTGTCATCACAGTTCTCCATGAAGGACTTGGGTGAAGCATCCTACATCCTAGGGATGAAGATCTATAGGGATAGATCTAAAAGGATGCTTGGGTTATCCCAGTCCATGTATATAGACACTGTGCTGAAGAGGTTCAGCATGGAGAATTTCAAGAAGGGCTATCTACCGATAGGCCATAGAATTTTTCTCTCTAAGAAGGATTGTCCGACAATTCCTGAAGAGAGAGAGCGTATGAGTAGAGTCCCATATGCTTCAGACGTGGGATCTATCATGTACGCTATGACATGTACAAGACCAGATGTGGCATACTCACTAGGAGTAGTGAGTAGATACCAATCTAATCCTAGAGAAAATCACTGGAAAGTGGTTAAAGCCATCCTTAAGTATTTGAGAAATACTAAAAACTAATGGTTGGTTTATGGTGAGTCAGATCTGAAACTTGTGGGGTTCACAGACTCTAGCTTTCAATCTGACCATGATGACAGTAGGAGCGTGTCGGGTTATATCTTTGCTCTGAATGGTGGAGCCATCTACTGGAAGAGTTCCAAGCAGTATACTGTGGCAGACTCTGTTTGTGAAGCAGAGTACATCGCAGCATCGGATGCCGCGAAGGAAGTTGTGTGGCTGAGGAAATTCATCAACGACCTCGGAGTAGCATCCTCCCTCGATGGTCTGATCCTGCTCTACTGCGACAGCACTGGTGCCATAGCTCAGGCGAAGGAATCTAAAGCACATCAGCGGATGAAGCACATCTTGCACCGCTTCCACCTGATCCGGGAGATCGTGGATCGAGGTGACATCGACCTTCAGAAAATCAACGAAAAGGAGAACCTGGCCGACCCCTTCACTAAAGCCCTGACAATAAAGGAGTTCGACAACCACAAGTCGAAGATGGGTATTAGATACTGTGCCGAGTGGCTTTAGGACAAGTGGGAGTTGTTGGAAAATGTATCACAAAAAGCCAATCGTTAAGCTGTTGACGGTTAAGCAACCAAGTATTGTAATTAATTTGTTAATAAATAAAATATATTTGGTATTTTCATCATAAGCTTTCATCTTCTAATGAACTTCGTTGTTATGATGAAGTCCTTAGGACTATTTAGATTCGATAAAGAGAGAATTTATCGATTAGTCATTAAAATAGTTCACGACCAAATGATAGGCTATTAATAAGGACGATAGCTTCTATCGAGCATAGGTCGCTGTAGGCCATATGGGTTGGTTGTCCTCTTAACCAAAGAGTGTGGAGACACTGGTATGGCATACAGGTGAGATGTACTGGTACATCATCATTGAACGTGACCAACTCCAGAGTATTCTGCTGTCGAGAATGTCTCTGATGAGATATAGGTATAAGTGTCCCTTAGACTTGAGATCGCCTCAGTAACTTGCAAGCAACTCACTGTGCTTTGGTACCGGACTAACTGAATTTCTAATTCAGAGATGGAAGATTTCTGGGCACAGTCAAGTACTTGCGAAGTCAGAGTATGATCGAGATGGGATTGACCACTCCAAGAGTTGGAGAAGAATGAGTCGCTGTATTTCAATTTAGCAAAACCTTGGCCAGGATAATTCATTAGATGGATTTGATATTTTGAAATACAATGTGGACAACCTGATCAGAGTTGATAGTTGAACTCTGGGGTGTCCTATGATCATTTTGGTCAAGGGGATGAATTATATGAAAACTATATCCGCATGGGTTCTAAGGATGTTGTTCTACACATTCGACCTATCCGATCGTCGGGTACCATTGCTAGATGGTCACTTCGATTGGTACAAAAATTTATTCTTATGCTACCAGCTTAGGTTCGGACCTATGAGGTCACACACATTAGAGTTCATGATCCGATCGGATGGTTGATCAATGATTAAGAATCGTTCTAGGGTTAAATGATCAATACGATTGATATTTAACCCAGTGCAAGTGTTGCAGGAGGATCGATTAGCAATTCGATTGCTAATTGGCTTAATTTGATTAAGCCAATGGACTGAGATTAAGTCTAATTAAATATTATTTAATTAGATTTGTTTGGGCTTGATTGGATCAAGTGCAATTGGTTTATTGGATAAGCCAAGTGCAAGAAAAAACTAGTCCTAGTTCAACTAGGACCTGGGTCAATCTAATTTCTAATTTGATTAGAAAATTAAATCAGATTTAAATCTAATTTAATCTGATTAAATTAGATTTTTAATTGGTTTAAGACCTATTTTAATTAGGTTGATCTAATTTTGGTTTGATTTGGTTTGAGAAACCAAATTAAAACAAGTCATAAGATAGAATCCTAGTAAGACTAGGATTCCACCTTGTGCCACATAAGCCTTCCCCACGCCCTCTCTCTCATTCAACGCCAATCTCCTCTTATTTTGTGTGACAAAAACCCTCTCCCAGGTCTCTCCCACGTTCACAAAAGGTTTTCTCTCTACTTTCTTACATGGAAGGTGGTTCGGATCAAATCAAAGAGGAATAAGTTTGGATTTCGAATTCTATGAGATAGAGTTTTAGAAATCCAAAACTCTTTCAATTTTTCACTGAATTTATCCAATTTTTTTTTGAAATTTTCATGGATTTTAGGGTACACATTGTGTACCCTTTACTGATGATCCATGTATAAAAATAAGGAGGAGATGCTCAAGAGTTGGGCGCCCCTTATCTTGTCATGTTTGGATAAGCCTTGACTAGGTATTTGACCTAGACAAGGACTCTATGATATCTCTCTGTATAAAATGAGTTTCTTCATGAAATTTTTGAAGAAGATAGAGATTTGAGAGACCTTTGGGCCATCCAAAAATCAGAGAGAAAGACTTTTGGGTCATGAAGATATAATAGACTCAAATAGGGTGTCTAGAGAGAGAAATGAGAAGAAGAAGAGGGTCTTCTTCTAGGGTTGTTTGTTTTCATCTCTTTCCTTCCTCCATCTTGAGTTTTCTGAGAGTATCTCAGATCTAAAACTCCTCTTCCTACTTTCATCTTTGGAAGAGTCCAAATCAAGAAGAAGGAGGCACCTGATCAACCATCAAAGAAGGATCAGCGCAGTACTAGCATATTGTGCTGATTTCCTGAAGCAGGACTTCTGATCGAGATTCGTGGGCTCGTGTGGATGACTCCTAGAGGTCGGATGCATGTGCGGCTTGCAACATCATCCTCAAGCCTAGATCAGTGAGGTTAGAACATCTAACTTGCAAGGTAATAGATCTGATCTATTGTTTAATACATACATTAGATGTAGTATAGAAACATGTTGATATGATCAACATGTAGTTCATACTGTATATATATATTTTAATTTTTGATTTAATGCTATGTAATAATCATGTAATAGGATCTTAGATCTAGGATTCTCTAATTTTAGAAAATAAATTTTGATTTATTTTAGTCTTCTGCTGTATGATCTTGAAAAAGTTTCAAGATCTAACCCTGAAACCCTAGATCTAGTTCCTACATGAATTTGAATGGGCAATCAATCTTTGTACCTTATCCCTTTTTTTACGTCCCATTTATTACATGAGAAAATATTTCTCATAAAATTACTCCATGCATAATTTAAGCCATGCCTCACACCTTTTGTGGATAAGGGATGAGTTGGTGTCCATTTGAATTCAAAATTTGATTTGAATTCATATGTGCAATTACTCATCTTTATCCTTTCTTTTGGATAAGACGTTTGGCGTTGTTATAAAAGGAGGAGAAGAGTGGGGCATGCAAGAAGAAGATTTTTGGAGAAAAATTTGGGGCATGAGAAGTCTTGTGCATGAGAAGGAAGTCCATATCCTTCCAAGAGAAAAAGAAAGAAAAGAAAGAAAAGTGGGTGTAAGGTTTTCGATGAGTTCCCTAGAGTTTTAGCCTGGGGTTCGGAAAGTGAGAAAGTGAGCTACGAGTGTCGTGAGCCCACAAAATTTTAGAGAAATCTTCAACATCCTCTCAAGTACGTCTGTTGATGATCCAGAGCATCCGAAGAATCGACAGACATCGATTGAAGGAGTTCGATCAGCATCGACCGTCAAAAGGGCTCTACAACGAGCTAGCACTCGTGAGGTATCGATCAGATCGGGAGCTTCGTGTGGATGATCCACAGAGGTTAGACATGTTGTGTGACTGCATCACGATGATCAGACTCTCCTGACGGTGATCAGATTACGGCGATCTACTACCCGCGCAAAGGTATTGTGTTCTGAACACATTACAATAAAGTGTTTATTGTTCAAATTGAATTTCAAATTTAAATGCATGCATGCTATATATCATATTTATATCCTAGTGTAGAATAAATTTATATTAATTAATTAGATTAATTAATATTTTTTTACTGTAAAATCATAATTTTGAAAAGTTTTAAAATTATCATTTTACCCCTGCACTGAATTTCTCCACAGACCCTCCCATCGATCTCACTTACCTAACCAATTTGATGAATTATATCTTGATTAGATCACTAAGTGATTTGAGTTGACCCATACCATTAAGATTGATCAGCGTGACTGATCTAGATGCCATTTCAACTAGTATGACCCTGATCTAATTCAATGACTTAGTGAAGTCAGTGGGAGGATTGTGGTTTACTGGTTGATCTCTTCTCATCTCTTCTCTAAACTGATTCTTAAATCTTCTAAATTATTAGGTCCATAAAATGAGCTAGTTATGGGGATAACTAGATCATAGCCTCCCATTAAGGTGAATGATAATAAATTTATTATTTTTGATTGACATTGCAGGTGCTACCTATCTGGTATTCTCTCTGAATGATAGAATTATCATTCTTCTTATGATGATTCTGTTGTAGTATCTGATGATGGTTGGGTTGACTGTGCCATCTTTGGGTCTAATCATTTATTAGATAGAAATATTGAGTAGGTTCATGTTAATGGTTTTACCTAACCGAAATTTTTGGTGGAGGCCCATTGCTTGCTAAAATAAAACCTGAGATAAAATTAATTACTTAAAATTATTTGGAGAAACAATTGGTTAAAAACCTATCTATAGATGCATATGGGTTGACCTAGCTATCCTCGATCTTGTATGCCATCTGTGTGGATTCTAGTATCCACTAAGAAATTAAGATAATTTTTTGAATTAGAGGTAGAGGCTACCAATTTGTATAAAATAGTGAGAGAATATTTAGACTAAAGTTTAAGTCTTTAGGCTTAATCATTTCATAAACATAGAGGTCTTGTATTTTTCTTTCAGTTATGGCTAGATGTACGTTGCTCCATTCACTATTTGACAGTGACTAATTTGTGGGATCCAACTTTGATAATTGGTATCAGAAGTTGTGAATAGTTCTAAAGCATGAATGGATCCTACATATGATTATGGATCTAGCACCTGAAGTTCTCACATTCAACATATGTGATGCGATCAAAGACACTTATCAGAAGTGGTCACATGATCAAATCACCATGTGGTGTTTTTGAGAGCAGTAAAAAATACGGATTCAGTTATAAATTCGATAATGCTCAGTGGGAGAAAATTCTTCAAATATTGAAGGAGTTCTTTCACACCTTTGAAGATGTATCTTCAGTGTGACAATAATTAAAAAAAAAGTGCAAAAGAGTCATACTGAACTGACAAAAGAGTCTAAGATTAATTTAATCTGGTAGAGTCTCTTGACCCAAACAGGTTAAAGAAGAGAAATCAGCAAAGGGTTGCTGAGCCAGATACTTATATGATAACACCTTATGATTTCTCTATCTGTGACACTAGTACCTGGTATTGGATATTAGAAATCTAATGTAAATTATTATAATGACTTCAGATTAGTAGAAAGATTGAAAACAGCAAGAGGTTTCTGAACGTTGGAGATGGAAGTTATGTTCCAATCCTAGTTTTAAGAATTATCGAGCCTATTTTCAATTCTAATAATATCATTTTAGTGATTGTCACTACTGTCTAATGATTTTGTGATATCATTATGAATGATGTCAAAATCATGTGGATAACTGAGAAATGACATTTATGAATAGTCACAGCCTGTTAGTACATTGTACACAATCAAACAAACTCTCTAAAGTAGATAAAGTCATGAAAGCCTACCTTTGGCAATTTAGACTTGGTCATATAAATAAGAATAGGATCAACAGACGATAATTCTCGAAGTCAATGATTATAAATCATTGTCAACCTGTTAATCCTATCTCTTTAGTAAGATGACCAAGTCATCTATTACTAAAAAAGATGAATGAGCCAATGATGTTCTGAATCTGATATATATTGATGTATTAGATCTACAAATATATTTGCTATAAATTTAGATTATTTGAAATATTCAAATAATTTCATAATAAAGTAGAAAAATAAAATAGAAAAAGCATTGAAATTTTTTGATCAGACCAAAGAGGAGAATGCCCTTTCGATAAGTTTTGACATATCTAGAAGAGAATAGGATTCTCTCTTATTGGAATCGACTTTGTTAGATATAATTCAATCCATGATGGGGTTTACCAGTCTGTCAATCTTCTTTTAAGATTATGCTCTTGAGACTACTTGTTATGTTCTGAACTGGATTCCAAATTAATCAGTCACAATGACTCCATATGAGATATGGACTAGGCATAAGCCGATACTTTCATACCTTGGGATTGGGAGTATTTATTTTCTATTAAGCATTTGCAGATCGATTAGCTTGAATTTCAATCCTATATATGTTATTTTGTAGAGTAACCAAAGAATCTAGGAGATATAACTTCTACCTTACTAAAGAATAAAAGTTGTTTGGCATTCTTTTTAGAAAAAGAGTACCTTGGTGAAGGTATTGATGCTTTTAATGTAGAACTTATGAAGTTCGACAGATAGAAGAATCGACACAATCTAGTGAACTCATAGAACTGGATTTGATTAGATCAAACCCATAACCCATTATAAAAGCACCATTAAGGAGATCTAGTAGAGCACCATATCCGTCAGATAGATACTTCAGTATCTAGTTCTGGGATGTGATCTTGTTGAACTCAATGAGAACAATAAAGATTTGATCACCTACATGGATGCTATGTAGAGGTTCGACTCTAAATAATGACTTGAGCCATAGGTCCAAAATGGAATCTATGAAGATCAACGATGTGTGGACACTTATTGATCCACTCGAAGGGGTAATGCCCATAGAGTCTAAGTGGATCTCCAATTGGATCAGAGTAGCGCAGATGAGAAGGTGGAGATCTACAAAGCTCATCTGGTTGCCTAAGAATATTGTCAACATTATGGTATTGACCATAACGAGATATTTTCTCTTATGGCAATGTTAAATATTTTGAAGTTGAAATGTATATTTTGATAAGTGATCAAAATACATGACTTTATTGAGAACGAAGAAGAACCCTGCAAGTACAAATGGGTTAATAGTTCTATGAGTGTATTTCTTGTTTTGTATGTGAATGAAATTCTCTTAATCAAAAATGACAATCCTTATATTACAGGGAATAAAGGTTTCACTGTTATTATTGTTCTCCATAAAAGACTTGGGAAAAGCATCCCTCATCCTAAGAATGAAGATCTATAGAGATAGATCTAAGAGGCTGCTTGGATTTTTCCAATCCAACATACATAAAGTGTTTATGAGTAGAATTTGTTCTATCTTATACATCATATATGAGACAGGATATGGTATACTCACTAGGGCAGTGAGTGAATATCTACAAGATCCAGATGAGATTCACTGGTAGGACATCCTTAGATATTTGAGAAATACTAAGGATCGGTGACTCGATTATAGAGAATCTGATTTAAAATTTATAGAATTTGATTTCAATTTTTAGTTGGATATAATAATAGCAAGAATATGTTGGAATACATCCTTACCCTAAATAATGAGGTTATTTGCTAGAAAGGTTTCAAGCAGAGTAATATAGCCAAATTCAAATTGCGAGGCAGAATACATTGCATCATTCGATGCTTGCAAGGAAGCTATGTGATTGTACAAATTCACTGACAAGCTAGGAGTGGCACCCTCTGATGATGATTTTGCTGTATTGTATAGCACCAGAGCCATAGCTCATGTCAAGGAGCCGAAGCCTGATTAGCTTACCAAGTATTTTGCATCGTTACCATCTTATTCAAAAAATCTGTTAAGATGACGTCAATCTTTAGAAGATCGATAGAAAAGACAACTTGACCAACCCATTTACTAAAACCTCAGTATTTAGGAGTTCTGAGATAATAAATCAAAGATGGGTATATGATACTATACTGATTGGCTTTAGTCCAAGTGGGAGTTGTGGGTGTTGGAAATAGTATCTCAAAGCCAATCGTCAGTCTGTTGATGGTTGTGCTCTTTGTTGTATTAGTATATAAATTATAAATAAATAAAAATTATTTTGGTATTTTTCATCACAAATTATCATCTTCTAATGAACTCCTGTGTTGTGGTGAAGTCCTTGGGACTATTTAGACTCGACAAAGGATGATTTGTCATTTAGTCCTTAAATCTGTTTGTGACCAAATGATACATTGTTACCAAGGACAACAATATTTATCGAGTATAGGTCGTTGTGTGCCATATAGGTTGGTTGTCCTCTTAACCAAGGAGTGTGGAGACACTGGTATGGCATACAAGTGAGATGTAAGGGTACATCTGCACTGAACATGACCGACTCTGGAGCTATCTCTGCTATCAAGATTTGCTCTGATGGGATATGGGTATAAATGTCTCTCCGATCTGAGACCGCCACGGTGACTTGCAAGCAACTCACTGCACTTAGGTACTGGACTACTTGAATTTCTAATTCAGTGACGGAAGGCTGCTGGGTATAGTCAAGTACTTGACTTGTCTGTGCGTGTGTCAAGATGGGATTGACCACTCCAGTTCAGGAGCTGTGTATAGTCATGTTTCAATTTAGCAAAATCTTGGCTAGGGTAGTCCTAGTGAGGAGACACAGGACTGATTGAGTTGAGCATGACTCGGATGATCTAATCAGGGTTGACAGTTTAACCCTGAGTCGTCCTAAACACTGGGGTCAAAAGGGATGAATTATACAATAACCATATTTACGTAGATTTTGAGTGTTGCGATTATGACTATTTGACCTATCCAGACATCGGGTATCATTGCTAGATGGTCACTTCGATTAGTACAGTTGCCCAGCTATGCAACCCAAGAGGGGGGGGTGAATTGGGTTTCTAAAAAATTTTAAGCCCAACAGATTACTTATGAAGATCAAAACAAAGACTTTAATTCAATATTAATTACCTAAAGCAGGAATGCAAGAATATAATAAAGAAATAAAGTGAAGAGATAAAGCACACCACAAACACAAGGATTTATAGTGGTTCGGTGCTAACCTTGCACCTACATCCACTCCCCAAGATCCTACTTGGGAATTTCAATCCACTATCCTTTGTATTCAACCCGAATACAAAACGTCGGAAACTCCGACACTAGCTATCCCAAGCTAGATCACTTGTTTCCCGGGTACAAGTAAACCCAAAACACTCCGATTTCAGGTTCGGATCAACCTTTCCTTGTTTTGGAAATCTTCCAAAAATAAGAACAAAAACTCACAAAGAGTTAGAAAATTTAGAGCACAAATTAATACAATAACAGCTCCTTTAAATGAGCGAATATAACAATAAAAGCTTTACTCAAATGAAGAACCCCTTTTTCGGAATTTCTCAAAGTGGATGAACGCTTGAATGCTTGAGAAGATGTTGATTGTTGATTGAAGATCTCTTGAAAGCTTTGAACGATCTCTAGATCAAGGTTGAAACAATAGGCGTGAAGAATTCTCTCCTTGAAAGATCTTGCTTTTCTCTTTCACAATCTCTCTGGTATATTGTGGATCCTCTCTCTTTTTCTTTTAGGATTTTTCATTGATCTCAGGCTTTTTCTTGCAAATTTTGGATCCTTTCTTCTATTCTTCTCTCTCTTTCTCTGCTCCTCTTCTCTTTTGATTTCACGTTTGATCCGCTATTTAATTTGTAATTTCTTTCACCATTTAAAGCATTTTGTAGCATTAGAAGCAAGAGAAAATAATTTAGGTAGATAAAGAGCCGTTAGAGGATTTTTAGGAAGCATAAATGGCAATTAAAATGGACAAAAAAATAGCCGTTGCTGACATTTCCCGTCGCAGGGGTCGACTCATGAGTCGACTCATGCTTCAAGGGTCGACTCATGAGTCGACCTCTGTTACAAAAACCAGAGAATGCTTTTCTGGAAATTCTTGGCTCAAATTAGCAGGGGTCGACTCATGAGTCGACTCATGCCTTGTGGGTCGACTCATGAGTCGACTCACAGGTCGTGCCAAGCCAGAAAACTAGCATGCCAAGGAGAATTTTTGCGTGCCAATCAGCTCACAATGCCATGAGTTGACTCATGAGTCGACTCATGCACTTCAAACCTTCATAACTTCAAAAATATAAGTCCAAACATAATAAAATTTTCACCAATAGATTTCAAATCATTTGTTCTACCAAATGGTACTATCAAATCAGGATTTTAGTAAAATTACGATTTTGCCCTTGAAGACCATAAGGACTTTTTCATTTTAAAATTATTTGTATCCCTTCAATCTGCTTTGTAATCATCAAAATCAATCTAGGAGCAACAATCTCCCCCTTTTTGATGATGACAAAATATTTGAACAAAAATACTTATGTTAATGCATTAATTTCAAAAGAATCCATTATAGGTGTATATGCTTGAAAAGAGTATGATTCTTTTGGCATGTAATATAAATGCAAAAATAGTTTGTCCATTTTCTTAAAGATTTAAAAAGGGTATTAGATCATTTTGAGTTTAAGATATATCAGAGCAAGAGAAGATAAATAACTTTTGCAATGTATCAGAGCAAGAACAATAATTTTTACAATGATATCAGAAAAGATTTTACAATGTATCAGAGCAAGAAAATTTTATAATATATCAGAGAAAATTTCACAGTGTATTAGAGCAAATGTCAGAGAAAATTTTACACTGTATCAGAGCAAAAAAAAATATATATCAGAGAAACTTTCTCACTGTATCAGATCAAATGTTATAATTTATCAGAGAAACCTTCACACTGTATCGGATTAAATTTTATCATGTATCAGAGCAAGTTAAAAGAAATTGTAGGGTGTATCAGAGTAAAGCAAATTTCTTAAGATGTATCAAGGTGAATAAAATTTCAAAAGATGTATCAGAGCAAGTTTGAATTTTGAAATATATCAGAGCATAAAAAAAATACTTATTTGCATTGTACTTATGATTTTGCTTTTGATGGATGACTTTTTGTTTAAGTTCTGTCTGATACCAAATTTCGATACCAAATTTCTCAAGTTTTGTTTAATCTTTCAATCCTTGTTTTTGTTTAATTTCTCCAATATTTTTTAATTTCTTCAATATTTGTTTTAATCTTCCAATCTTTGTTTTTGTTTAATTTCTCCAATATTTATTTAATTTCTCCAATATTTGTTTTAATCTTCCAATTTTGTTTTTGTTTAATTTCTCCCCCTTTTTCTCATAATTTAGGGTTTTGCTTTTTATCTAATTTCAATTTTTGTTTTTGTTTAATTTCTCCCCCTTTTTGACATCATCAAACATAGTTAACTCTTCCTTTTCTTTTTCTGAAATATTCTTTATTTTCTTCCTCTTTAGAGTTTTTCACAGATGTTTGCTCCCCCTTAATATAGCAATTATCAACAGCAAACAATAACAAGGAGAAGACAATATTTCAACAAGAAGAAAATATATAACCAAAATATGATCATTACAAAGAGGTAGAAATATAGGTAAAAGATGATTCCATTAATATCATAATTGTTTCAATACATAGTTCTTAAAAATAAAATTCAACCAGCTAATTGTCAATACATGGCCCCGAGGTATAGATCCTAGAACAAGATACTAACTCCTAGGACCTAGTAAAGATCAAGATAAGTCAATGATCGGAGTCATCAGATATAGGGTGAGGAGATGATGGATCAGAAGTGCGTCCTCTACCCCATCTGCCTCTGCCACGAGTAGGAGAGCGAGATGAACTGGGTGGCTGAGAATGCTGAGATGATAGGGACTGAACAGAAAGGGTGAGTCTAATAGAATCAAGTACGTTCAGTGCTTTGGAAATAGATTGAAGTAGAGCAGTGAACTGGGTGGTAGCATGCTCACTCGATCCTCGGATCTCTTTCCTCAGTAATTCATATCCACCTTCTAGAGCTCCTCTGAGCCTGCCAGCCTCTGCAGTGAGGTCTGTGACCTCAATAGTTGACTCCTGTGGCTGGGGATGGGCCAATGCAAGGACTTGCCCCTGCAAGTCAAGAACTCTGCCAGTCAGTCTCCAGACTGTGTCCTCAAGCTGCTGTATCCTGACAGACTGATCTAAAATCATCTGAAATACTGTGGAGATGTGGGGAGTAATGGTCTGATCAGAAGAGGTAGCTCCAGGTGCAAAAGAAGTACTACTCCACTGGCTAGACAGCAAAGAAGCCACACGCTGTGAAATATGCTCGATCTGATCATCAGCCAGTCTGAACTCTGAATGAGGTGCTCTGCTCTCTGGCTGATACACTGGTGTGGGCATCCTAGTAAACTCAGAAGGGCCAGCCTCAGTATCAGGAATGAACTGGGTATCTAGTGAAGCTGCCCTGAAATCATGTACAGGAGAAGATGGACCTTCTTCTTCTACTCTGCCTTCAGTTCTGTCTTCAGCTCTTTCCTCAGAGCCCTTGATCCAACCACCAACAGTCTTTGTAATTCCCATTCGGTGTAGGCTGTGTTGGTTGAAAGTGTCCACATGTGAGAGCTTGGTAGGTGTCTCCCCCTCACAGCTAACTCCAAACCTCCTGAATACTCTAGTAAGAGCCATACCATAAGGCAAGTGTGCCTTGGATCTGTTCAAAGTTTCTCTCATGGCCTCTATCATAAGTGCGGGGAGGTTTAGGGGGGTCTGAGTGATGACATGAAACATGACACATACATCTCTGCCAGACAGTAAGTCATGCCTACCACTCCTAGGAAAGAAGAGTTTTGTTACAATCTGATGCAGGACCCTCATCTCAATGGATAATAGCTTTGCTTCCAATTTGTTTAAACTTCCTGAAAAAGTTTCTCCTAAGATAATTCTGATCCCTTCTTCTTTAATTGGGAGTTCCATATATGAGTATCCTTCACTAGGCAACTGAAGTATTTCTCCCAATATTCTAGAATCCAAGCATATATCAATTCCCTTTACAGTTGAAGTCATTGACCCGTTTCCATAATTTAGGTTCTGGTAGAACTCTCTGACTAGATCAACATAGGTGACTTCCTTAAGAGAGCAATAAAGTTTCCATCCTTGATTTTTGATCTTGGTAGCAAAAGTAAAGCCTTCTTTCTCAAAGAACCGAAAATCTATGTTTTTCTCGGTTTCTACTTTTCTATCAGAAAGAGGATTTACACTGGGGCTTATTGAGGATTGAGAGGGACCTTGAGCAGGTACTGAAACTGGAGTGGAAACACTAGAAGACTGAGCATGCCTTTTCTTTCGGACAACTTCTTCAGGCTCACGGATTGATTTCCTTCTTTGGGGAAGCTTCATCTTTGGAGCCATATCCAATAAAGTAGCAGACAAGAAGACTTGAATTGAGAGGAGGAGGGATCACAAGAGAGTGACGAAGGATTTTGGTGGAGAAAAGAAGTGGATTTTGAAAGTTTGGTGAAGTGCTAGGGCACGTTCAAACCGCACCAAGCAAAGCGAGAAAGCACGAGAAATTCTTTTGAAGGAGGCAATTTTTGGTGGAGAGGAGGGAGAATTGCCTCAGAATTGATCCTTGGATTTGGAGCAAGAAAGAGTTGGAAAGAACGGCTTTCGGAAGGAAGACGATGGAAAGATGAGTCGTCTCACAAACATAACCCTTATAAAAACAATGAACCCGTTGACAGTTTGTGGGATTTACAAGTTTGCCATTGAGTCGACTCATGGGGGTCGACTCATGAAGTTCAGAAATTCAGTAAAAATACAAATAAATTCCAGAAAAATTTAGAATTTTGGGAGAAGGAATTTTGCTCAATGATAAGTTTTTAGAGTGATAAATCTGAGCTTTTGGGACAGGATAGATGTTGAAAATTGAGCTCTAAGATATTTTGACATCTATTCTTTGGAAATTGAGAAATTTCAGACAAATGGATCTAGAATTCCTAGATTTCTCCTAATTTCACAGAATCTATCCTCACTAAGGGCCTTTGTAAAGATATCGGCTAATTGATTTTCAGTGCAAACATATTCAAGAATTATATTTTTGTTTTGAACATGTTCTCTTATGAAATGATATCTTATTTCAATATGTTTAGATCTTGAGTGTTGAATTGGATTTTTAGATAGATTTATGGCACTTGTATTATCACATTTTATTGGTGTTTCATTAAGTTTGATTCCAAAATCTTCAAGTTGTTGCTTAATCCACAAGATTTGAGCACAACAACTTCCGGCTGCAATGTATTCGGCCTCAGCCGTAGACAGTGCCACCGAATTTTGTTTCTTGCTAAACCATGAGATTAGGTTTACTCCAAGAAATTGGCAAGTTTCACTTGTGCTTTTTCTATCTAATTTACATCCAGCAAAATCAGTATCAGAAAATCCTAACAAATTAATTTGTGAGTCCTTAGAGTACCATAACCCTATAGTTTGTGTACCATTTAAGTATCTAAGGATTCTTTTAACAGCATTCAAATGAGATTCCTTAGGATTAGATTGATATCTTGCACATAAGCAAACACTAAACATGATATCAGGCCTACTTGCAGTTAAATACAATAATGAGCCAATTATACCTCTGTAGTATTTTAAGTCTACGCTTTTACCTTCATCATCCTTGTCAAGCTTACTTGAGGGACTCATTGGTGTGCAGTTCTCCATTCCAAATCTTTTGAGTAGTTCCTTGGTGTACTTGCTTTGGGTGATGGAGATTCCCTCTTTTGATTGTTTGATTTGGAGTCCGAGGAAGAAGGTGAGTTCTCCCATCATGCTCATCTCGAACTCTCCCTGCATAAGCTTAGCAAAGTCTTGACAAAGGATTCATTAGTAGACCCAAAAATTATGTCATCAACATAAATTTGTATAATTAGCATATCATTTTGGTTTCTTTTAATAAATAGGGTTGTATCTACATTGCCTCTTGAGAAACCATTATTTAGTAGAAATTTGCTTAGCCTTTCATACCATGCTCTAGGTGCTTGTTTTAGACCATATAAAGCTTTATTTAATCTAAAGACATGATTGGGAAAAGCATGATTTTCAAATCCAGGGGGTTGTTCTACATATACTTCTTCAGAAATATATCCATTTAAAAATACACTTTTAACATCCATTTGAAATAGTTTGAATTTCATAAAGCAAGCATAAGCAAGTAGAAGTCTAATGGCTTCTAATCTAGCAACAGGTGCAAAGGTTTCATCAAAATCAATTCCTTCTTCTTGATTATATCCCTTAGCAACCAGTCTTGCTTTATTTCTGATTACATTTCCATGCTCATCTAATTTGTTTCTAAAGACCCATTTTATACCAATTATTGAATAATCTTTAGGTCTTTTCACTAAGGTCCAAACATTATTTCTTTCAAATTGATTAAGTTCTTCTTGCATAGCATTAATCCAGTTATGATCATTCTCAGCTTCTTCAAAAGTTTTAGGTTCAAGTTGAGATACAAAGGCACAATGATTAACTGCATCTTTTAGTGAAGAACGGTTTTTACCCCATGCATAGGATCACCAATTATTAACTCCTTAGGGTGGTTGTGAACATACCTCCATTCCTTGGGTAAGTCATTTGTACCTTGTGGTTGTTCTTGAATTTCTTCACCTTTCTCATTTTGTTTGACTTTTTGATCCTTGTCTTCTGGAGTTGCTGAGTCTTTCAGAGTGATCTCCTTCATACCTTCTATTAGTGGATCTGCATCATCAACACCCTCATTCTTCCTTGAAGGAAGATCGTTAGATTCATCAAAGACAACATGTATGGACTCCTCAACTACTAAAGTTCTTTTGTTGAAAACTCTAAATGCTTTACTAGTGGAGGAGTAACCTAGAAGGATTGCTTCATCTGATTTTGCATCAAATTTACCAAGTTTTTCTTTGCCATTATTTAATACAAAACATCGGCAACCAAAAACATGAAAATATGCAATATTTGGTTTTCTTCCTTTCCAAAGTTCATAGGGGTTTTTTTTTAAAAATTGTCTAATTAAAGCATGATTTAAAATGTAACATGCTGTGTTAATAGCTTCTGCCCAAAAATATCTTGGAAGGTTGCTTTCACAAAGCATGGTACGGGCCATTTCTTCTAAGGTTCTGTTTTTCCTTTCTACTACCCCATTCTGTTGGGGTGTCCTAGG
Source organism: Elaeis guineensis (assembly GCF_000442705.2). Taxonomy (NCBI): domain Eukaryota; kingdom Viridiplantae; phylum Streptophyta; class Magnoliopsida; order Arecales; family Arecaceae; genus Elaeis; species Elaeis guineensis. The sequence goes on from NC_025999.2 coordinate 44,685,727, forward strand.
AGCAGAGAAGTTATGGCCAATTCCATTTTCATCACAAAAATTTTCAAAGTCATGATTTTCAAATTCTGTTCCATGATCACTTCTAATATTTTGAATTGAAAATCCTTTTTCATTAGTGACTTTTCGATGAAATTTAGTGAAAATTTGAAAAGTTTCATTTTTGTGAGCTAAAAAGAAAACCCAAGTAAAATGAGAGTAATCATCAATTATTACAAATTCATATCATTTTCCTCCTAGACTAGTGGTTCTAGTTGGTCCAAATAAATCCATATGTAAGAGCTCTAAAGGTCTAGAAGTTGAAACAGTATTTTTGGATTTAAATGATACTCTAGTTTGTTTACCTAATTGGCATGCATCACAAATTCTATCCTTTTCAAAATTCAGTTTTGGCAAACCGAGAACTAAATCCTTTTTAATTAATTTTGAGAGAGAATGCATGCTAATGTGTGCAAGTCTACGATGCCACAGCCAACTAGTCTCATTTATTTTAGCACTTAAGGAAACTAGGCATTGCATGTCTAATTTAGTTAAATCATTCAAGTCTACCATATAAACATTGCCATGCCTATGTCCTATAAATTTAATGCCATCGTCAATAGGACTCGTCACGATGCAAACAGATGATTCAAAACTTACTTTATACCCTTTATCACAGAATTGACTAATGCTAAGTAAGTTATGCTTTAAACCTTTAACTAATAAAATATTCTCAATATATTTGGAGGGAGTGATACCAATGTTACCTATCCCGATGATCTTTCCTTTGCCATTATCTCCAAAGGTGACCATCCCTCCATCCTTAGCATCAAGCGTGATGAATTGTGATTCATCACCAGTCATGTGTCTCGAGCATCCGCTGTCAAGATATCATTTTCTGTTTCCTTCTTGGGATGCTAGACACACCTGCAAGCAAAGGTCACGTTTCTGTCTTAGGTACCCAAGCTTTCTTGGGTCCTTTCAGGTTAGTCAGAATGGTTCCTTTTGGAACCCATATTTTCTTTGTGTTTGCATATTTGTTAATAAGACATGTGTATGATTTATGTCCTATTCTTCCACATTTAAAACAAGTAATATTTGTAGACTTGTTACTTGAATAAATATCCTTCAGAAATTTTTGTTTCTTCAGGGGTTTATAACCAAGTCCAGCCTTATCATATATAGCTTTCTGATTTTTAAGGATCATATTTAGTTTGTTTGAACTTAAGGTGAACTTATCTACTATAGATTTCAGCTTGTTCATTTCATCCTTTAAGTTTTGATTTTCTTGAATCAAGGTGAATTTTTCAATTGAAAGATTTTCAGCTTGTTTCACTAAGGACTGATTTTCCAATTTCAGCTCTTTGTTTTTCTTCCCTAGTTTCTTTAATTCATCAATTGAATCATAGAATGCTTCATGCAATTCTTCAAAAGTAAATTCACTAGTGGATTCAGAAGTTACCTCATTTTCATGTGCCATCAGGCACAGATTGGCTTGTTCTGTTGAGGTTTTCTCATCAGAGCTTGAGTCATCACTCGCACTCCAGGTCGCCATCATTGCCTTCTTTTTGAACTTCTTTGGACCTTTCTTTAATTGTGGACATTCGGATCTGAAATGTCCTGGCTTCTTGCACTCGTAGCATATAGGGGGTTGATCTTTCTCTTTTTCTTTGCTTTGTTCCCCTTTTGTGAATTTCTTTCTCATCCCCTGTTTCCTTTTTCTTAGAAACTTCTTAAATTTTCGGGTGATGAGAGCCATCTCTTCATCCTGATCTTCATCTTCAGAGTCATCCGTTTCATAATCAGGCGAAGTTATGGATTTGAGGGCAATGGTTCTTTTCTTTTTGACTTCATCCTCTTGATGTTGCTTCATGCTAAGTTCATGAGTCATCAAGGATCCAAGAAGCTCTTCTAGAGGTAGAGTGTTCAAGTCCTTTGCTTCTTGGATGGCAGTCACCTTGGCTTCCCAAGTTCTTGGCAGTGACCTGAGAATCTTTCTTACAAGTTCACTGTTAGTATAAGATTTGCCAAGACTCTTTAAACCATTGATTATATCAGTAAAACGAGTAAACATAGCAGTTATGGACTCATCATGCTCTATTTTGAACAATTCATATTTATGTACAAGCATGTTTATTTTAGACTCTTTTACTTGATTTGTTCCCTCATGGGTGACTTCTAACCTATTCCATATTTCTTTAGCAGATGCACAAGTAGAAATGCGATTAAATTCACTTGCATCTAGTGCACAATAAAGAACATTCATGGCTTTGGCATTTAATTGTGCCAATTTCTTGTCAACCTCATCCCATTCTTTCTCGGGTTTGGTTGACTCCTCACCATCTATAATCTTGGTGGGTGTGTGAGGACCATTCACTATGATACTCCACATATCATAGTCGAGTGCTTGTATAAAAATCTTCATCCGAGCTTTCCAATAGGTGTAATTAGACCCATTGAAAAGTGGAGGTCGGTTTGTTGATTGCCCCTCGGCTAGAGAAGTACCAACATGGGTTGCCATAGATCTTTGGCTCTTTGATTATTAGATCAAAGAAGGGCTAGAGCACCGACTCTGATACCACTTGTTGCCCAGCTATGCAACCCAAGAGGGGGGAGTGAATTGGTTTCTAAAAAATTTTAAGCCCAACAGATTACTTATGAAGATCAAAACAAAGACTTTAATTCAATATTAATTACCTAAAGCAGGAATGCAAGAATATAATAAAGAAATAAAGTGAAGAGATAAAGCACACCACAAATACAAGAATTTATAGTGGTTCGGTGCTAACCTTGCACCTACATCCACTCCCCAAGATCCTACTTGGGAATTTCAATCCACTATCCTTTGTATTCAACCCGAATACAAAACGTTGAAAACTCCGACACTAGCTATCCCAAGCTAGATCACTTATTTTCTGGGTACAAGTAAATCCAAAACACTCCGATTTCAGGTTCGGATCAACCTTTCCTTGTTTTGGAAATCCTCCAAAAACAAGAACAAAAACTCACAAAGAGTTAGAAAATTTAGAGCACAAATTAATACAATAACAGCTCCTTTAAATGAGCGAATATAATAATAAAAGCTTTACTCAAATGAAGAACCCCTTTTTCAGAATTTCTCAAAGTGGATGAATGCTTGAATGCTTGAGAAGATGTTGATTGTTGATTGAAGATCTCTTGAAAGCTTTGAACGATCTCTAGATCAAGGTTGAAACAATAGGCGTGAAGAATTCTCTCCTTGAAAGATCTTGCTTTTCTCTTTCACAATCTCTCTGGTATATTGTGGATCCTCTCTCTTTTTCTTTTAGGATTTTTCGTTGATCTCAGGCTTTTTCTTGCAAATTTCGGATCCTTTCTTCTATTCTTCTCTCTCTTTCTCTGCTCCTCTTCTCTTTTGATTTCACGTTTGATCCGCTATTTAATCTGCAATTTCTTTCACCATTTAAAGCATTTTGTAGCATTAGAAGCAAGAGAAAATAATTTAGGTAGATAAAGAGCCGTTAGAGGATTTTTAGGAAGCATAAATGGCAATTAAAATGGGCAAAAAAATAGCCGTTGCTGACATTTCCCATCGCAGGGGTTGACTCATGAGTCGACTCATGCTTCAGGGGTCGACTCATGAGTCGACCTCTGTTACAAAAACCAGAGAATGCTTTTCTGGAAATTCTTGGCTCAAATTAGCAGGGGTCGACTCATGAGTCGACTCATGCCTTGTGGGTCGACTCATGAGTCGACTCACAGGTCGTGCCAAGCCAGAAAACTAGCGTGCCAAGGAGAATTTTTGCATGCCAATCAGCTCACAGTGCCATGAGTTGACTCATGAGTCGACTCATGCACTTCAAACCTTCATAACTTCAAAAATATAAGTCCAAACACAATGAAATTTTCACCAATAGATTTCAAATCATTTGTTCTACCAAATGGTACTATCAAATCAGATTTTAGTGAAATTATGATTTTGCCCTTGAAGACCATAAGGACTTTTTTATTTTAAAATTATTTGTATCCCTTCAATCTGCTTTGTAATCATCAAAATCAATCTAGGAGCAACAAGTACAGAATTGGAACCTGTGCTACTGACTTAGGTTCAAACCTGCGGGGTCACACACATTAGAGGTTCCTATCTGATCTGATGGCTGATGAAGAGTCCTAATATTCATGGACTATGAGTTCTATATGTTTGGGACTCTATGATCGAGAATCAGGATTCTCTGATCATGAGTCCCATACATTTTGGGTACCGGGGTCAAGAGTCCCACTGGTTTGGGACTTTTCGATCAGAATTTCATATCGATGAATTCTGATGCCCGATTGCCCATCAAATTTGGACTCAATATTTATGAGAGGTTTAATTAATGATTTGATCACTAATTAACTCAATTTGATTGAGTAATTATTTTTGGATCAAGTCCAATTGAATTGGATTCAGTTGGGTTTGACCCGATTAGGTTAAGAGTTGACCTAATCGTCGAGATGGTTTGATCCCTGATTTGATCAGGGGTTGGGCTTAGTCAATTCTTGATTTGATTAGGATTTTATTGAGCCTAATTAAGTCTAATTAAGTTAGGTTTAATTTAGTCTAATTATGCTTAACCTATTTTGATTAGGTTGGTTCAATTAAGATTAAACCACCATTTGAATTTGAATCCCCGTGCCACTTCATATCTCTACGCCCATTTGAATTCATGAGAAGAAACTTCTCATGAATTTTCTCTCATGCAAAGCCCTTCTCAGACCCACTCTTGTGCACCAATCTTTGGATAAAATTGATTAGTTAGCCATTCAAATTCAAAGCGTGTTTGAATTTGAATGGATAACTTATCTCTTGTGCCTTCATGACCCTATCCACTTTAGTGCCCCATATCTCACACGAGAAAGAGTTTCTCATGAAACTTTTCCATGCACAATGTAGCCTCACTCCTTTCTTCTCACGCCCAAGTGGATAGGGATGAGTTGGTTTGCATTTGAATTCAAATTTGATTTGAATTCAAATGTGTAACCACTTGTCTTAATCTTCTCATGCGGATAAGACACGTTCAACATTGTTTTAAAAAGAGGAGAAGGATGGGGCGTGCATAGAAAAATTTTGACAAAGAAAGAGGGGCATGAGAAAGCCTTGTGCATAAGTAGGAAGTCCATATCCTTCTAAGAGAAAAAGAAAGAAAAGAAAGAACAAGTGGGTGCAGGGTTTCCAGTGAGTTCCCTAGGGTTTTAGCCTGGGGTTCGGGAAGTGAGAAGGTGAGCTACGAGTGTCGTGAGCCCACCAAATTTTAGGAAGATCTTCAACATTCTCTTAAGCACATCTACTGATGATCCAGAGCATTTGAAGAATCGGTCGATATCGATCGAAGGAGTTCGATCAGCATCGGCCGTTGAAAGGGCTCTACAATGAGCTAGCACTCGTGAGGAGCCGATCAGATTGAGAGCCTCGTGTGGATGATCCGCAGAGGCCAGACACATTATGTGGCTACATCGTGATGATCAGACTCTTTCGACGGGGATCAAATTATGGTGATCGACTACCCACACAAAGGTATTATGTTCTGAATACAGAACAGTAAATTATTTACTATTCAAATTTGAATTTCAAATTTAAATCCATGCATGCTATATATCATATTTAGATTCTAGTATAGGGTAAATATATGTTAATTAATTAGATTAATTAATTATTTTCACTGTAAAATAGTAATTTTGAAAAAGTTTTAAAATTACCATTTTACCCTTGCACTGAATTTCGCAACAGTGGGAATTGTGTCTTAAAGTCAATTGTTTGACGATTGTGCTGATTATAAATGTATATGAATTGATAAATAATAAAAATTATTTGATAATTTTCATCACAATATTATATCTTCTAACAAACTCCTATATTATGATGAAGTCTTTAGGACTATTTTGATCGATAAAAAAGGATTTATCGTATAGTCCTTAAACTGATTTGTGACCAAATGATACGTTATTACTAGGACGATAGTGATATCAAGTGTAGGTCATTGTGTACCATATGCATTGATTGTTCTTGTAACTAAATGGTATGGAGATACTGATATGGCATGCAGGTGAGATATAGTGATACATCATCACTGAACGTGACCAACTGCGGAGCACTCTGCTGTCAAGGATAGCTCACGAAAGATATTGGTATAAGTATCCCTCTGACCTGAGATCACCATAGTAACTTACAAACAACTTACTATACTTTGGTGTCGGACTAACTGAGTTTTTAATTTAATGACGGAAGATTTCTAGATACAGTCAAGTACTTGTCAAGTCAGTACGTGAGTCAAGATGGGATTGACCCCTCTGAATTAGTAAGAGATATGCATTAATGTATTTAAATTTAGCAAAATCTGAGCCAGGATAATCCATATGATGGATTTGAAAAATATTAAAATATAATGTGGATGACTTATCTAGGATTGACAGTTAAATCTTAGGTCGTTCTCAAGCATTAGGATTAAAGAAATGAATTATACGGTAACCATATGCCAACAGATTCTTGAATGTTGCTTCGCCTTCATTCGACCTATCTGGATGTATTGGAAAATATGTCCCAAAAGCTAATCATCAACCTATTGACGGTTGAGCAACCTTGTATTATAATTGATTTGTTAATAAATAAAATATATTTTTGACATTTTCATCATAAGTTTCCATCTTCTAATGAACTCCGTTGTTGTGATGAAGTCCTTAGGACTATTTAGGTTCGATAAAGAGAAGATTTATCGATTAGTCCTTAAAACTGTTCATGACCAAATGATGGACTGTTAATAAGGATGACAGCTTCTATCGAGTATAGGTCGCTGTAGGCCATATGGGTTGGTTGTCCTCTTAATCAAAGAGTGTAGAGATACTGGTATGGCATACAGGTGAGATATAAGGGTACATCATCATTGAATGTGACCAACTCCAGAGCATTCTACTGTCGAGAATGTCTCTGATGGGATATAGGTATAAGTGTCCCTTAGACCTGAGATCATCTCAGTGACTTGCAAGCAACTCACTGTGCTTTGATACTAGACTAACTGAATTTCTAATTCAGTGATGGAAGGCTTCTGGGTATAGTCAAGTACTTGTGAAGTTAGAGTGTGATCGAGATGGGATTGACCACTCTAAGAGTTGGAGAAGAATGAGTCGTTGTATTTCAATTTAGCAAAACCGTGGCCAAGATAATCCATCAGATAGATTTGATATTTTGAAATACAATGTGGACAACCTGATCAGAGTTGATAGTTGAACTCTGAGGTGTCCTATGAACATTTTGGTCAAGAGGATGAATTATATAGAAACTATATCCGCATGGGTTCTAAGGATGTTGTTCTACACATTTGACCTATCCAAATGTCAGGTACCATTGCTAGATTGTCACTTTGATTGGTACAAAAATTTATTTTTATGCTACCAGCTTAGGTTCGGACCTATGAAGTCACACACATTAGAGTTCATGATCCAATCAGATTGTTGATCAATGATTAAGAATCGTTCTAGGGCTAAACGATCAATACGATTGACATTTAACCTAGTGCAAGTGTTGTAGGAGGATCGATTAGCAATTCGATTGCTAATTGACTTTATTTGATTAAGCCAATGGGCTGAGATTAAGTTTTATTGAATATAATTTAATTAGATTTGGTTTGGGCTTGATTAGATCAAGTCTAATTGATTTATTGGATAAGCCAAGTGCAAGAAAAAACTAGTCCTAGTTCAATTAGGACTTGGGTCAACCTAATTTTTAATTCGATTAAAAAATTAAATCAGATTTAAATCTAATTTAATTTAATTAAATTAAATTTTTAATTGAGTTAAGATATATTTTAATTGGATTGATTTGGTTTTGGTTTGATTTAGTTTGAGAAACCAAATTTGAACAAGTCATAGATTGAATCCTAGTAAGACTAGGATTCCACCTTGCACCACCTTAGCCCCCCACGCCCACTCTCTCTTATTTTGTATGACAAAATCTTCTCTCCCAGGCCTTCACGCATGCCCAAATCTTTCTACTCTTTCTCTCTTACATGGAATATGGTTGTGGACCAAGTCAAAGTAGGAATTAGTTTGGATTTCAAATTCTATGAGATAGAATTTTAGGAAATCAAAACTCTTTCCTTATGCCACTGATTTTATCCAAATTTTTTTGAAGATTTTTGTGGCTTTTATGGAATATATTGTGCACCCTTTGCTGGTAGTCCATGGTAGAAAAAGAAGGAGGGGTGCCGAAGAGTTGGGCACCACTTGTCTTGCCCTGTTTGGATTTTCCTTGACTAGGTATTTGACTTAGACAAGGATTCTTCATATCTCATTATTTAAGATAAATTTCTTCTTAAAATTTTCATAAATTATAGAATATTGAGAGACCTTTGGGGCATATAAAAATCAGAAAGAAAGAGTGTTAGGGCATGGAGATATAATAGACACAAAACTAAGTGTCTGGGTTAGAGCAAAGAGAAGAAGAAGAGGGTCTTCTTCTATGGTTGCTGAGTTCACCTCTTTCTTTCCTCCATCTGTGAGTTTTCTGAGAGTGTCTCATATCTAAAACTCTTTCTCCTACTTCTCATTTTTGAAAGAGTTCAAATCAAGAAAAAGAAGGCATCTGATCAACCATCGAAGAAGGATCAGCACAGTACTATCATACTGTGCTGATTTTCTGGACCAGGACTTCTGATTGTGATTTGTGGGCTCGTGTGGATGACTCCTAGAGGTCAGATACATGTGTGGCTCACAACATCATCCTCAAGTCTGGATCAGCAAAGTTAGAACATCTAACTTGCAAAGTAATAGATCTGATCTATTATATTTTACATACATTAGATGTAGTATAGAAACATATTGATATGATCAACATGTAGTTCTTGCTCTTTATATTTTAATTTTTGATTTAATACCATGTAATAATCATGTAATAGAATCTTAGATCTTGGGATTCTTTAATTTTATATGATAAATTTTGATTTATTTTAGTCTTCCATTGCCTGATCTTGAAAAAATTTCAAGATCTAACCCTGAAACCCTAGATCTAGTTTCTTCAATTGGTATCAGAGCCTTGATTGTTTATTACATGATTATTTATACATACTTAGATTATTTTTTAGATTAGATCTAATTTATAATCTGATTGTTAAATCTAAAATTAAAATTTTTAGATCAATCATGAACTGTAGGTTGTCCTGCTGTAAGGTTTACCCCTTACAGTGCAAAGGTTGTCCTAGTTCGTATAGATCTATCTTTAATCATAAATTTGTTAGATATGATCTAGATTAAATTTATAATTTATTAGATTTAAAAGATATTTAAATATAAAATAAAATCTCTATGTTAATAATTCTCGCGCAAAGAACCATCATATATTTGTCTAGAAAATTTACGCAGTTTAAAGTTGAAATTGTTTCAATTACATGAACCTGTTTAGATTAGATCTAAAGTAGTTTCATGCTTATTTCACTTGCATTTTGATTATGAATCAATCATACAACTTGGTTGGTAGAACCATGATGTAAAAATATTATACAAACATAAAAATTATTTTTGAAAAGTCGAACCCCAACCCTCAGCCCAAAACTTAATTGAGAATTAAGAAGTTGTTTGATTAGGTTCTAGGATTGTGAATTGAAGAACCTAAGACACAAACCATAACACATTAGGTTAATGGGTTAGTGGGAATTAGGTCCATTAATTAGGTTAGACCTATGGTTAGATTAAAGATGGACTTAATTAGAGAATTGACTAAATCTAATCAATTGTTGTCTTAGATTAGGTCAAAGATTCTCTAGATCAATTATAATAGTTGTAGTTGGTCAAGTCCATATCTTTAACGAGAACTAAATAGATTTGATTCTTGGCTAAGTGATCAAGCATGAACTGTTAGGTTGATCTAATTGAAACTAATTAAACCAGTTGGTATCTAAGATAAACTAGACCGGTGATTTTTAATTGGCAGCCCGCTTACCTAACTATTTCTGATGGTGTTTAAGGCAAGCTTTGGCAGACCCTCCCATCGATCGAACTTACCTGGCCTCTTGGTGAAATTATATTTTGATCGTATCACTTGATTATTCGAGCTGACCCATATCAGCTAGGTAAATCAGTGTGACTGATTTAGGTGCTCCTAGACCAGCCCTTTTGATGGTCTCCCTTAAGCTGACTTGGTGAAGCCAGTGGGAGGATCATGATAATCTGGTTCACCTAACCTCCTCTTCTAAATCAATTAAATCTTCTAAAATTATTAGATCTTTAAAATAAAATAGTTATGATGATAACTAGATCATAGCATCCCATTAAGTGAATGATAATGGGTCCATCAATTGGATAATCATTGGAGGCCCAAAGGTCTGGTGCTTATCGGCTGATGGAATTATCATTCATAATATGATTTCTTGACTGCATCTTTCTAAATGGCAGTTAGATTAGCCAACTAAAGTTGGGCCTAATCATTCATTGGCTAGATGGGCCAAGTATGGTCATGTTAATGGTTGGACCTAGCCAGACCTTTCAGTGGAGGCGAAAGCCTACTGATTAGGGACTGGGATAAAATTTGAATTACTAAAAATTATTTAGAGAAATAATTGGTTATGAACCTACCCTTAGATGTACATGGGTTGGCCAACCAAAGTTAGGCTTATGTGCAGTCTAAGTGGATTCTAGTACCCACTAAGGAATTAGGATAATTCCTCGAATTGGAGGTAGAGGCTACCAATTTGAATAAAATAGTGGGAGAAATCTTTTGATTAAAGTCTAAATCTTTAGGTTTAATAAATCAATTACTAATTAGGTTATGATTTTCTTTTGTACAGATATGGCCACTTTCCTATCGCTCTGATCATTGTTGGACAATGAAAATTTGGTGGGACCCAACTTCAGTAGCTGGTATCGAAAGTTGAAGATAGTCCTGAAGCATGAACGGATCCTATATGTGATAACAGATCCTGCACCTGAGGAGCCAGCTACCAATGCACGTGGAATAGTCAGAGACACTTACCAGAAGTGGCTCAGTGACCGGACCATGGTGTGCTGCATCATGCTGGCTGCCATGAGCAACGAGTTCAGTTGCAGATTTGTGATGGCTCAGCCAAAGGACATGCTTCAAGTGTTGGAGGATTCCTTTGGCACACCCGATGACGTGGAGAGGCACAAGACTAGTTGTGCCATCTTCAACACCAAAATATGGGATGGTACCTCTGTCACTGATCATGTATTATACATGATCGAGCTAATGGAGTGTTTGAGCAAGCTCGGCTTTTCCTTGCATGAGCAGCTTAGGAAAGATGCAATACTGGACTCACTGCCTAAGTCTTATCTCTCATTCCTTACTCATTATAGAATGACAAAGTCTGAAGTAAACTACCATGGGTTACTGGGGTTGCTTCAAAACTTTGAGAAGGATCACCAACTCCACAAGGAGTCGGTGAACTTAGTGGGAGGTTCATCTTCTGGTTCTCAACCCTTTGAGAAAGGAAAGAAGAATAAGAAGAAGAAAGTGAAGAAGGTTGAAGTTCAAGTTGGGACATCAGTGCAGGGCTAGACCAGAAAGATCAACCCCGATAAGAGTCAAGCTGAATGCTTCTTTTGCAAGAAGTGGTGCACTGGAAGAGAAACTGTCCTCAGTACATTGCCTCCCTGGACCCGAACAGATAGAGAAAGAAGCAAGCTGTTGCTGGGCAAGGTATTTATATGATAACTCCTTACAATTTCTCTATTTGTGATATAACTGATTGGGTATTAAATACTGGTAGCCCTTACCATATTTGCAATTTGTTGCAGGGGTTGTAGGTCAGTAGGAGATTCGAGCAAGGCGAAAGGTTCCTGAACGTTGGAGATGGAAGACCAGTTTTAGTTCTAGCATTAGAAATCTTGAAACTTGTGTTTGAGTCCCATACCGTTGTTCTTAATGATTGTCATTTCTGTCCCAGTTTCTTTTTAAATGTTATTTCTGTAGGCCTTCTGACCAAAAATGATTATGAAATTTCAATAAAAAAGCAAGTTTGTAATATCATTAGGAATGGTGTTACTATTTTTTATGGACATTTGAACAATGGTATGTATATGTTATCACAACCTGTTAACGTAGTCTATTCTACTGGCAAGCACCCTAGATTAGATAGTGTATTAGATATCTACTTATGGCGCTATAGGCTAGATCATATAAACAAAAATAGGATAAACAGGTTGACTCAAGAGAGAATCTTCGAAGTTAGTGATTGTGAGTCACTTCCAACCTGTGAGTCCTGTCTTCTTGGTAAAATGATCAAGTCACCTTTTACTGAAAAAGGTGAGAGAGCTACTGAGCTCTTGGGCCTAGTACATACTAATGTATGCGGGCCTATGAGCATGAAAGATGAGAGATGTTTTCTCTGCGTAGGATCTTCCAGATTTCATCAAATCTGAGGTGAAATAATTTTAAAAAAAATTATCCTACATATTTCAGATCTAATTCTCTACATCTAATTTTATTATCTGATATTTAAAATCTAAAATTAAATCTAAATCTATGATGAAAGAAGAAGTACCTCAAGGGTAATCTGATTATCCTGTAGATGATCTCTGCACAGCCCGAGGTTCTGATGTAGCCACGCAAGTGCCTGGCCTCTACCAGTATCCACTCGAGTAAGATCTAGAATATCTTCTCCTTACAAATCTATGCTCCAAAAATTAGATCTTTATCTGATTTGAAAGTACTTCAGAACTCCTTCTGAAGTTGGAGCAGCAGCCTGTCGAAGAACTCCTGCAGCCTTCTGTTCCAGGCGTCACCATGCCTTAGATCTTAGCCAGATGGACGTCCAACTCTTTGAATGTGAAGAGGAGAGGAAGGAGAGTAGGGAGGACATAGAGAAGGGGGAGGGGACAGCAGCTATTGGGTTTTGATCATAAAATATTTTTTTCACAAAACTCTAGGCGCACAGGGTTTATATAGACCCTGTATGCTGCGCAGTGCCACATCATTCAACCAATCAAAAAATTCCAATAAATTTTGAAAAAATTTTGATTGGTGGAGTGATATCATCTGATCACATCAGATAAGAACCCCACCCTCTCCCCTAAGTTGGCACCAACATTGGATAAGCTCAATCAAGGTGGCGCCAAAGAGTCCATGTTTATCAGGACTCTTTGGTTCTTATCCATTTGGGGCACCCACTTTAATCCAATTGGGCTCATATCATAATCTGATTATGGCACCCAATTCAATTGGGTTTTGGCATGTGGACACTCCACAAAAATCCTCCAATGAGCCCTCTTCAGTTTAAGACCCATATGTCAACTTTTGACAGATATCCTAAAATAAAATTGGCAGGTGCTAGAAATTAGCAGGTGTTATCTTAAATTCATCTCATGAATTAAGACAAACCTTTTCTGAGTAGAACAAGCTTTATTTAGACTAAGAGAAATCTTTCTAAGGTTCCCTGGATAAGTCAAATCATATTTGGCTCAGTAGAGACAGAAAAGATTACACGAGGAGAAAGTTAGGCTCAATCATGTGCTAGCACGATTTTCTTGAACCTAGTTGGATCTTATCCAAATCAATTGGGTTAGCCCAATTGATGACATCCAGATCCTAACCCTTGTTTGTGTGATCCAGTTAGGTTCAATTCTGTATGGTAATGAGACATGTCGTGATCTCATCATCGACATCATCGAAACTCCTTTCGATGGACCAGAACTCTTCTGATCATACAATTAGAATGATCGATCATCAATATCATTCTAATTGCTCCCAAAATCTACTAGTGACACCTAGCAGTATGTGGTGGCAACCCATCAGAACTAAAGATGAACCTCTTGGTGCAGCTACTGTGTGATTGAGTTCCTTTATCATGAGTCCCGACTGAATTAGGGTTAAGGTGAACTCGTCAAACCCAACATCAGTCATATGAATTAATCGATCGATCTGAGTCCGATGTGAAACTCCAATGAAAATTTTTTTTTCCATTATTTCACTCTGCCATGGCCATGGGCTTAAGAACTCGATCTTTCAATTATCATAGGACTACTCCTCTCATCTACCGAGGTTGATAGATCCCATCTTGGTGTGATCTAGTTCCTACAATGAATATGCTACAGCCAACATACACCTCAGAATTTTGAATGGCTAGGAGACTGAGTTATGGTGTAGTCAAACTATAACACACTCAAGGTGAACTGTCGATACACCTCAAGTCAAAGAACTAGACACACAACTGCAGCATCGAGCTAGTTATTGACGAGAAGGTAGACTTCCTTATGATTGCTCGATATGGTCACGCTTAGTACTCTCGTTCTCAACGAATACCTGTACTCTCGCTTTGATGTCTCCACACCATAGACTCAAGACACATCTACCCTAAGGAAGCGATCGTACACCAACCTTCTGGATCGATCACCATCCTCGTGATGATCCTATGGTCCGGAGCTGTTTATGAGTTAGTTATATAAATTCATGCTTTAAATTTTTAATGCTTGAAAATATAAATTAATATTTTCACTAACTCAAAGGATGCATCACAGACACAATGTACATAATATGATAAAAGAATAACCTTTTTATTCATTTATAGTCAAAATTATAAATTTACCCTTAGATTTGTACAGGAATGTGTCAGCCGATCTGGCATCTAGGGCACACATCTAACAAACTCCCACTTGACCTAATGCCAATTGGCTACATATCTAAGTCCATCTTCTCAAGGTGGGCTTCAATCTTTTATTGGCCTAATGGCTTAGTCAGTAGGTCTGCCACATTATCTGTGGAGTTGACTCTCTTGACCTCGACATAACCCTTTTTGAGGTAATCACGGATCAAATGGAATCGCTGCTCGATATGCTTGGATTTCTGGTGAGATCTTGACTCCTTAGCTAGGGCTATGGTGCCATTATTATCACAGTAAAGAGGTATGGCATCCGATGACATCACTCCAAGCTCTGCGATAAACTTCTTGTACTAGAATACCTCCTTCGCAGCTTCCGATGCAGCAATATACTCTGCCTCCATGGTGGATCAGCAATCACCATCTGCTTGAAACTCTTCCAGCTAACTGCCCCACCATTGCAAATGAACAGACTCCCAGATGTCAACTTTCGATCATCTATATCAGACATAAAGTCTGAGTCTGTATATCTCTGAATATGGAGTTCTCCATTCCCAAAGACTAGAAACATATCCTTAATCCTTCTCAAGTACTTAAGGATACATTTCATAGAAGTCCAGTGCTCTTCGCCTGGATTTGACTGATATCTGCTTGTGACACTCACAGCATGGGCTATATCAAGTCGTGTACATAGCATGGCATACATGAGGCTCCCTATTGCGAAGCATAAGGGATCTTGCTCATGCGTTCAATCTCCTCAGGTGTGCTAGGGCACATCTTCTTGGAGAGATGAATGCCATGTCTAAAAGGTAATAAACATCTTTTGGAGTTTTCATACTAAACCTCTTTAGCACCTCCTTTATGTACATCTTCTGTGAAAGTCCGAGCATCTTATTTGGTCTATCTCTATAGACCTTAATACCCAGTATAAAGGATGCCTCTCCTAGATCTTTCATAGAGAACTCCTTAGACAACCATACTATGACTAAGGTCAACATGAGAATGTCATTCCCAATTAGGAGGATATCATCTACGTACAATACGAGGATGAAACTGCGCTCCCACTGACCTTTTTGAACACACATGGTTCCCCCTCGTTCTTGATGAAACCAAATATTTTGATCACATCATTGAAATGAGTATTCCAACTCCGAGATGCTTGCTTAAGTCCATAAATGGACCTTTGCAGCTTGCAGATTTTGTGATCATCATCACTGGATGTGAAATCAAGCGGCTGTTCCATGTAGATATCTTCCTCAAGATGTCCATTTAAGAATGCCATTTTCATGTCCATCTGCCATATTTCATAATCGAAATAGGCTGCAACAGCAAGCAATATGTAGATGGATTTTAGCATGGCTACGGGCGAAAAGGTATCTTGATAGTCAATGCCTTCGCATTGACTATAATCTTTCGCTATGAGCCTAGCCTTGAATGTCTCCACATTCCCATCTGTACCTATCTTTCTCTTGAAGATTCATTTACACCCAATAGGTATAATACCTTCAAGTGGATCTACCAAGGTCCAGACTTGGTTTGAGTGCATCGAGTCAATTTCTGATCTCATTGCCTCTAACCATTTCTCAGAGTCAATATCTGATATCACCTCATCATAGGTCTTGGGATCATTATCATGAACCTCATTTCCTATGAGAAACATTTCTTCTACTTCCTCTTGTATGGTACCTAAGTACCTTTCAGGAGGATAGGAAACCCTAGTCGATCTACGAGGTGGAAGAGGTTGTGTTGGGACTGGTTCTGATTGATTAGGTTCCTCATGTTCTTGAGCTCGTTGCTCTTGGGAGACATTCTCCTTGAGCTTAACTATTCTTCTGATGCCACCATCTTGAATAAACTATTTTTCAAGAAAAATAGCATTTCGACTCATAATCACATTGTGGTCTTTCAGAATATAGAAATAGTATCCTAATGACTCTTTAGGATATCCTATGAATCGAGCCGGACATGAGCTCTAAAAGACCTGAACTCTAACTTGTACGTCTGCTGTCTCTTGACATGAGCCGGACAACCCCAAATTCTGAGATGATTCAGACTTGGCTTCTTACCATGCCATATCTCATACGGTGTGGTAGGAACGATTTTAGAGAGAACCCTATTCAATACATAAATTACTATCATGAGATAATGTCCCCAAAGAAACTCAGGGAGGTCTGTGAAGCTCATCATGGAATGCATCATATCTAATAGGGTCCGATTTCTTCGTTCTGAAATCTCATTGAGTTGAGGTGTTCTAGGTGGAGTCCATTGAGAGACTATGCCATTGTCCTTAAGATAGTCTAGGAACTCTCGACTAAGGTATTCACCTCCTCGATCTGATCGAAGAACCTTAATGGGCTTTTCTGTTTGTTTTTCTACCTCATGTCTGAATTCTTTGAACCTTTCAAAAGCTTCAGACTTATGTTTCATTAGAAATACATACCCGTACCTAGATATATCATCGGTAAAGGTAATGAAGTAGATGTAGTTGCCTCTATCTGGCACATCAAATGGGCCGCACACATCCGTATGTACTAAGGCAAGTAGGTCTGTGGCCCTTTCTCCATGTCCTACAAAAGGAAGCTTGGTCATTTTGCCTTGGTCATTTTGCCCGATTTTTTCAATTTGTTAACCCTGTCTTCCACTATATGACCTAACCTTAGGTGCCACAGATACTTATCATTTAGACTATCTCTAGGCCTTTTAATTTCTATGGCATTCACATTTTGCTCAATATTAAATACAAATATATCAATATGTAGCTGATAGAGACCGTTAATAAGAAAACCATCTGCAACTTTATTATTTTCATAAAAATATTACAATGATCCTTATGAAAGCTAATCACATAGCCTTCTTGTGCTAAACATGAAATAGAAATCAAATTTCTACTTGCTGTAGGCACATAATAACAGTCTCTTAAAACTAAATCTAATCCTAACGGTAATCGCAGAGGGTAGGTTCCCATGATCACAGCAGCAATTCTTGCTCTGTTTTTGATGCGTAGGATCATCTTCCCATCCCTCAGCCTCCTGCTCTCCTCAAGACCCTGCATAGAAGTACACAAATGAGCACTAGAACCAGAGTCAAGCACCCAACTGGATGCAGAAGAAATCGTAAGATTAGATTCTAAAATGAGCATACCTCCAAAAGGACCATCCTTCTTGTTCTTCAGGGTGGCCAGGTACTGAGGACAGTTCTGCTTCCAATGACTGTCTGATTGGCAGTAGAAATATTTTCTCTTATCAGCAGCTTTCTTCTTCGGTTCTGTCTTCTTCTTCTTGCCATCTACCTTCTGCTTCTTCACAGACTTCTTTTTCTTTCCAAAAGATTTTCTCTTGGAAGAAGTCTGCTCCACAGTAAGAACTGAGCCTTTTGAACTCTTCATAGAAAGCTCAGCCGTAACCAGCATGTTCATTAACTTGGCCAAGGTACACTGCATCTTATGCATATGAAAATTTATGATGAACTGACCATATGCATCGGACAAGGACTGAAGGATCACATCAATCTAAAAATCTTTGTCTAAGATGATATCGAGCTTCTCAAGCTCCTCAAGATCCTTGATCATTGTCAAACAATGATCTTGGACTGACTGCCCATCACGCATCTTGGCCTTAAAAAGTCTTTGAGAGACTTGATACTTGGCCGCGCGACTCTGTTCACCAAACAACTCTTGTAGGTGAGCCAACATTTGGCAGGTAGTCAAAATATTCTCATGTTGGTGCTGCAAGTCATCAGACATTGCACCCAACATGTAGTACCTTGCTTTGTTATCATCATCCATCCACTTTTTCAGAGATGCTCTCTGTTCAGCAATCGGATGTGCTAGTATGGCAGGTGGGTCCTGGTCCAAGACATGAGTCAATTTTTCAAAATCCAGAATAATTCTGTAGTTCCTCAACCAGACCTTGAAATTGGATCCAATCAGTCTATGGGTGTCTAGAATTTTGGTCAGTAGGTTTGAGGCAAACATGTTTTCCGTAGAGAGTCAAAAATTTTTAGTTAGATTTTGTAATCAGACTCAATCAATTTGTTTAAAATTTTTATTTTTAAATAAATTAGGCTCCCACTATTTTCTCAGATCCCTACACTCCCTTGATAGAGATGTGAAAATCTCTGTGATCAGTGATTTTTAGTGGGTGGTGCGGTCTCACCGATTGGCTCACCACCTCACCTAACAGTTATTGGTGATGGGTCAACCGATGAGTGGCTCACCATCTCACCTAACAGTTATTGGTGATGGGTCAACCGATGAGTGGACAACTCTTGTCCAATGATTCTCTAATCATGGTGCATCCAAAACTTGGTCTCTAATTCATGAAGCTCACCGTGTCCGGGATATTACTCCAATCCTTAGTTAAGTCAAACCCACCATTTGCACGAACTAGATTCCTGATTAGGTCCCTCACTGTATCCGAAATATTGAGCCCGACCCATCCTCTAATCCATAGCATCCAATGCCTAATGGACATGGTTGCATCTTCCTGGTGCAACTGAGCCACTGTAACCAGTCGAGAACAATCAACCCCGGGAAGGGCCCGTACATCCACAATGGTGGAAGATCTAGACTTAATATTTTCTTAGAGAGACTTATTTAGGTCTCATTAAACTTGACTTGACATAGTCATAACAATTATGACTAACCTAGTGGCATGGGTTAGCTCAAATTGTTAGCCACCTCTAATCAGAACTGAGTCGACACATATGGGCAGGTAAGTGAGATCGGTGGGAGGGATATGCCATTAACTCGACAAGAACGCATTCGAGTTGAGTAGCTCCCAATTAAAAATCAGTCGATCGCATCTGCCCAACTTACCTTAGACACCAAATTATCGAACCAGAACTAATTGGGTTAGCCTACAATTCAGGCTCTAACCACTGAGCCAAATTAGGTCTTAATTTGATCGAGTCACATCTAAATATGATTCGACCTTGACCCAAACTTAATCCTATTAGGCTGGTCAATTATTAGCTTTCATGATCCCACCTAACCAGCTCTTGATTCGGTTTGATCAACCGCTAGACCTAATTGAGCTACCCAAGTCCGAACCCAATTTTATGAAAATATCTTAGATCTAAAATTTTTAATTTTAGACCTAAATTAATTTCATAAGTTTAATGCATTAATTAAATTTGGGTTCATAAACAAAGCATGTAAAATAAATCCTAGGGTTTCAGGATCTAGGGTTTTGCAGAAAAATAAGTTTTGATTTCTGATTAAGGATGAGCGCGCGGCACCCTTATACGTCATATGAACATCCCATTGAATGGGAAGAGAGGGTCTTAAAATTCTACTTTATTCTTATGACCGGATGGCCATGAGGAACATCTTAATCAGAAATATAAATTTAACTACAAAACTAGTTAGATCTAAATTATCATATCACATATACAATTTAAGATCTAACTTATACATGCTTTGCATATATCTCATGCATCAAAAATCAATCTAATTAATATGCTCTCATATCTGATACATCACATATAATATCTAAAAAATAAAATTAAATTGAATTATTCAAAATAAAAATTATTCTAGATAAATTACTAGAACAATTCTACAACTAGTCTAGGCATGCAATAGATCAATTTTATGAACTAATTAAAATTTTATTTTTTATTTTTTGATCTAATTATAATAATTATAACATCAAAAAAATAGAAAATAAATTATATTTAATTCATATTTTAATCTCATTAAAACATAAACTTAAGACTATTCTTGGATTCAACTTAATCCTAGTCTAGTCATGCATCTCATGCATGTTAGATCTTCTTAGATTTAATTTTAAATATTTTAATTTTAGATCTTATCATATCTGATGTGACATTTGAAATTCTTTAATACAAGATAAATTAAAATTAAAATCAAATTTAAAATAGATCTAAAATAGAGCCAACAACCTGGCTCTGATACCACTTGAAGGAGGAGAAACATTTTCTCCGCATAGGATCTTCCAGATTTCATCAAATCTGGGGTGAAATAATTTTAAAAAAAATTATCTTATATATTTTAGATCTAATTCTCTAGACCTAATTTTATTATCTGATATTTAAATTCTAAAATTAAATCTAAATCTATAATGAAAGAAGAAGTACCTCAAGGGTAATCTGATTACCCTGTAGATGATCTCTGCACAGCCCGAGGTTCTGATGTAGCCATGCAAGCGCCTGGCCTCTACCGGTATCCACTCAGGTAAGATCTGGAATATCTTTTTCTCACAAATCTATGCTCCAAAAATTAAATCTTTATCTGATTTGAAAGTACTTCAGAACTCCTTCTGAAGTTGGAGCAGTAGCCTATGGAAGAAGTCCTGCAGCCTTCTGTTCCAGGGATCACCATGCCTTGGATCTTTGCCAAATGGATGTCCAACTCTTTGGATGTGAAGAGGAGAGGAAGGATAGCAGGGAGGATATGGAGAAGAGGGGAGGGGGCAGCAGCTATTAGGTTTTGTGCATAAAATAATTTCTTCCATGAAACCCTAGGCGCAGCAGGGTTTATATAGACCCTGTATGCTGCGCAGTGCCACATCATTCAACCAATCAAAAAATTTCAATAAATTCTAAAAAAATTTTGATTGGTGGAGTGATGTCATCTGATCATATCAGATAAGAACTCCACCCTCTCTCCTAAGTTGGCACCAACATTGGATAAGCTCAATCAAGGTGGCGCCAAAGAGTCCATGTTTATTGGGACTCTTTGGTTCTTATCCATTTGGGGCGCCCACTTTAATCCAATTGGACTCATGCCATAATCTGATTATGGCACCCAATTCAATTAGATTTTGGTATGTGGACACTCTACAAAAATTTTTCAATGAGCCCTCTTCAGTTTAAGACCCATATGTCAACTTTTGACAGTTGTCCTAAAATGAAATTGGCAGGTGCTAGAAATTAGCAGGTATTATCTTAAATTCATCTCATGAATTAAGACAAGCCTTTTCTGAGTAGGACAAGCTTCATTTAGGTTGAGAAAAACTTTTCTAAGATTCTCTGGATGAGTCAAATCATATTTGGCTCAGTAGAGACAGAAAAGATTACACGAGGAGAAAGTTAGGCTCAATCGTGTGCTAGCATGATTTCCTTGAACCTAATTGGATCTTATCCAAATCAATTGGGTTAGTCCAATTGATGATATCCAGATCCTAACTCTTATTTGTGTGACCCAGTTAGATTCAATTTTGTATGGTAATGAGACATGTCGTGATCTCATCATCGACATCATCGAAACTCCTTTCGATGGATCAGAACTCTTCTGATTCAGACAATTAGAATGATCAATCATCAATATCATTCTAATTGCTCTCAAAATCCACCAGTGACACCTAGCAGTATGTGGTGGCAACCCATCAAAACTAAAGATGAACCTCTCGATGCAGCTATCTGTGTGATTGAGTTCCTCTATCATGAGTCCCGACTGAATTAGGGTTAAGGTGAACTCATCAAACCCAACATCAGTCATATGAATTAATCGATCGATCCGAGTTCGATGTGAAACTCCAATGGAAAACTCCTTATCCATTATTTCACTTTGCCATGGCCATGGGCTTAAGGACTCGATCTTTCAATTATCATAGGACTACTCCTCTCATCTACCGAGGTTGATAGATCCCATCTTGGTGTGACTTAGTTCCTACAATGAATATGCTATAGCCAACATACACCTCAGGATTATGAATGGCTAGGAGATCAAGTTATGCTGTAGTCAAACTATAACACACTCAAGGTGAACTGTCGATGCACCTCAAGTCAAAGAACTAGACACACAACTGCAGCATCGAGCTAGTTATTGATGAGAAGGTAGACTTCCTTATGACTGCTCGATATGGTCACGCTCAGTACTCTCATTCTCAACGAATATCTATACTCTCACTCCGATGTCTCCACACCATAGACTCAAGACACATCTACCCTAAGGAAGCGATCGTACACCAACCTTCCAGATCGATCACCATCCTCATGATGATCCTATGGTTAGGAGCTGTTTATGAGTTAGTTATGTAAATTCATACCTTAAATTTTCAACTCTTGAAAATATGAATTAACATTTCCACTAACTCAAAGGATGTATCACAGACACAATGTACATAATGTGATAGAAGAATAATCCTTTTATTCATTTATAGTTAAAATTATAAATTTGCCCTTAGATTTGTACAGGAATGTGTCAGCCGATCTGGCATCTAGGGCACACATCTAACAGAGCACAAGTGCTAGAGGTGGATATTTTTACTTCATCACTTTCACAGATGATCTATCCAGATATGGATATGTCTGTCTGATGAAACATAAGTTGGATTCATTTGAAATATTCAAACAATTTCGAAGTAAAGTAGAAAAATAAACTGGAAAGAGTATTAAAACTCTTCGATCTGACCGAGGAGGGAAATACCTTTCTGGTGAGTTTCTCACACATCTAGGAGAGAATGTGATTCTCTCCCAATAGACTCCTCTAGGAACACCACAGCATAATGGTGTGTCTGAAAGGAGAAATCGGACTCTGTTAGATATGATCCGATCCATAATGGGTTTTGCTAGCTTGCTGATATTCTTCTGGGGATATGCACTCGAATCAACAAATAAGGTTCCAAGTAAGTCTGTAATTAAGACTCCATATGAGATATGGACAAGGCATAAGTCAGCACTTTCACACCTTAGGATCTGGGGGTGCCTGGCCTATGTCAAACGGTTAGTTACAGATAAACTTGGATCTAGATCTGACAAATGCACATTTATAGGGTACCCCAAAGAGACCAAAGGATATTTTTCTACCATGATGATGAACAAAAGGTGTTCGTCAGCCTTAAGATAATTTTTTTAGAAAAGGAGTTCCTTGGTGAAGGAACCATTGCCTCTAAGGTTGAACTTGATGAAGTTTAATAGGTAGAAGGACTGACACCAATAGCTGAACCTGAGTCAGATTTGATTATATCAGATCCAAAGCCCAATGTACCTACATCATTAAGATGATCCAGTAGAGTACCACATCAGTCAGACAGATACTATGATTTCTTGGTCGGGATAGTGATCCCATCGAACTTGATGAGAATGATGAGGATCTGATCACCTATATGGATGCAATGCAGAGACCTGATTCTAAAAAATCGCTCGAAGCTATGAAATCTGAAATGAAGTCCATGAAGGTCAACGATGTATGGATATTGGTTGATCCACCTGAAGGGGTTAAATCCATTGGGTGTAAATGGGTCTTCAAAAGGAAAAGGAGTGCAGACGGAAAGGTAGAGACCTATAAAGCCCATCTGGTTGCCAAGGGGTATCGTCAACATTATGGTATTGACTATAACGAGGCGTTCTTCCTTGTGGCAATGCTCAAATTCATTTGGATAATGCTTGCAATAGCTACCCATCTGGATTATAAGATCTGGTAGATGGATGTAAAGACAGGTTTCCTAAATGGAGAGCTGACCAAAGAGGTGTATATGATACAACCTAAGGGGTTTACATCCACAGATGAGTTCAAGGTATGCAAGCTTTAAAGATCCATCTATGGATTGAAGCAAGCTTCTCAGAGTTGGAACATACATTTTGATAAGGTGATCAAAATGTATGGCTTCGTTAAGAATGGAGAAGAGCCATGCATCTATAAATAGGCAAATGATCCAGTTGTAGTATTCCTTGTCTTCTATGTGGATGACATTCTCTTAATAGAGAATGACATCCCCACACTACAGGGAATAAAAGTTTGGTTGTCATCACAGTTCTCCATGAAGGACTTGGATGAAGCATCCTACATCCTAAGGATGAAGATCTATAGGAATAGATCTAAAAGGATGCTTGGGTTATCTCAGTCCACATACATAGACACTATGCTGAAGAGGTTCAGCATGAAGAATTCTAATAAGGGCTATCTACCGATAGGCCATGAAATTTCTCTCTCTAAGAAGGATTATCCGATAACTCCTGAAGAGAGAGAGCGTATGAGTAGAGTCCCATATGCTTCGACTGTGGGATCTATCATGTACGCCATAACATGTACAAGGCCAGATGTGGCATACTCACTAGGAGTAGTGAGTAGATACCAATTTGATCTTGGAGAAAATCACTGAAAAGTGGTTAAAGCCATCCTTAAGTATTTGAGAAATACTAAGGACCAATGGTTGGTTTATGGCGAGTCAGATCTGAAACTTATGGGGTTCACAGACTCGAGCTTTCAATCTGACCATGATGACAGTAGAAGCGTGTCAGGTTATATCTTTACTCTGAATGGTAGAGCCATCTGCTGGAAGAGTTTCAAGCAGCATACTGTGGCAGACTCTATTTGTGAGGCAGAGTACATTGCAGCATCGAAAGCCATGAAAGAAGCTGTGTGGCTGAGAAAATTCATCATCGAGCTCGGAGTAGCACCCTCCCTCGATGGTCTGTTCCTGCTCTACTGCGACAGCACTGGTGCCATAGCTCAGGCAAAGGAACCCAAAGCACACCAGCGGACGAAGCATATTTTGCACCGCTTCCACCTGATCTGGTAGATTGTGGATCGAGATAACGTCGACCTTCAGAAGATCGACGGAAAGGAGAACCTGGCCGACCCCTTCACTAAAGCCCTGATGATAAAGGAGTTTGACAACCACAAGTCGAAGATGGGTATTAGATACTGTGCTGAGTCGCTTTAAGACAGGTGGAAGTTGTTGAAAAATATATCTCAAAAGCCAATCGTCAACCTATTGATGGTTGAGCAACATTGTATTGTAATTGATTTATTAATAAATAAAATATATTTTTGATATTTTTATCACAAGTTTTCATCTTCTAATGAACTCTGTTATTATGATGAAGTCTTTAAGACTATTTAGGTTCGATAAAGAGAGAATTTATCAATTAGTCCTTAAAACTGTTCACGACCAAATGATGGGCTGTTAATAAGGATGATAGCTTCTATCGAGCATAGGTCGCTGTAGGTCATATGGGTTGGTTATCCTTTTAACCAAAGAGTGTGGAGACATTGGTATGGCATACAGGTGAGATACAAGGGT
Source organism: Elaeis guineensis (assembly GCF_000442705.2). Classification (NCBI taxonomy): domain Eukaryota; kingdom Viridiplantae; phylum Streptophyta; class Magnoliopsida; order Arecales; family Arecaceae; genus Elaeis; species Elaeis guineensis. The sequence continues at coordinate 44,711,249 of NC_025999.2, forward strand.
ACATCATCATTGAATGTGATCAACTCCAGAGTATTCTACTGTCGAAAATGTCTCTGATGGGATATAGGTACAAGTATCCCTTAGACCTGAGATCGCCTCAGTGACTTGCAAGCAACTCACTGTGCTTTGGTACTGGACTAACTGAATTTCTAATTCAGTGACGGAAGACTTCTGGGCACAGTCAAGTACTTGCGAAGTCAGAGTATGATCGAGATGGGATTGACCACTCCAAGAGTTAGAGAAGAATGAGTCGTATTTCAATTTAGCAAAATCTTGGCCAGGGTAATCCATCAAATGGATTTGATATTTTAAAATATAATATGGACAACCTGATCATAGTTGACAGTTGAACTCTTAGGTGTCCTATGAGCATTTTAGTCAAGGGGATGGATGATTTGGAAATTATATCTACATGGGTTCTAAGGATGTTGTTTTACACATTCGACCTATTTGGTCGTTGGGTACCATTACTAGATGGTCACTTTGATTGGTATAAAAATTTATTTATGTGCTATCGGCTTAGATTTGGACCTATGAGATCACACACATTAGAGTTCATGATCCGATCGGATGGTTGATCAACGATTAAGAATCGTTCTAGGATTAAACGATCAATACAATTGATATTTAACCTAGTGCAAGTGTTGCAGGAGGATCGATTAGCAATTTGATTGCTAATTGACTTAATTTGATTAAGTAAATAGGCTAAGATTAAGTTTAATTGAATATAATTTAATTAGATTTGGTTTGGGCTTGATTGGATCAAGTCTAATTGGTTTATTGGACAAACTAAGTGCAAGAAAAAACTAGTCCTAGTTCAATTAGGATTTGGGTCAACCTAATTTTTAATTTGATTAGAAAGTTAAATAAAATTTAAATCTAATTTAGTTTAATTAAATTAGATTCTTAATTAGGTTAAGACCTATTTTAATTGGATTGATTTGGTTTTGGTTTGATTTGATTTGAGAAACCAAATTTGAACAAGTCATAGATTGAATCCTAGTAAGACTAGGATTCCACCTTGCGCCACCTTAGCCCCCCACGCCCACTCTCTCTTATTTTATATGAAAAAACCTTCTCTCCTAGGCCTTCATGCATGCCCAAAGCTTTCCACTCTTTCTCTCTTACATAGAATATAGTTGTGGACCAAGTCAAAGTAGGAATTAGTTTGGATTTTAAATTCTATGAGATAGAATTTTAGGAAACCAAAACTCTTTCCTTATACCACTGATTTTATCCAATTTTTTTTTTGAGATTTTCATGACTTTTATGGCACATATTGTGCACCCTTTGCTAATGGTCCATAGTAGAAAAGGAGGGGGCACCACTTGTCTTGCCCTGTTTGGATTTTTCTTGACTAGGTATTTGACCTAGATAAGGATTCTTCATATCTCATTATTTAAAATGAATTTATTTTTGAAATTTTTTTTAATTATAGAGTATTGAGAGACCTTTGGGGTGTGTAAAAATTAGAGAGAAAGAGTATTGGGGAATGGAGATATAATAGACACAATACTAAGTGTCTGGGTTAGAGCAAAGAGAAGAAGAAGAGGGTCTTCTTCTAGGGTTGCTGAGTTCACCTCTTTCCTTCCTCCATCTGTGAGTTTTCTGAGAATGTCCCATATCTAAAACACCTTCTCCTACTTCTCATTTTTGGAAGAATTCAAATTAAGAAGAAGGAGGCATCTGATCGACCATCGAAGAAGGATCAGCATAGTACTAGCATATTGTGCTGATTTCCTAGACCAGGACTTCTGATCGTGATTCGTGGGCACGTGTGGACAACTCCTAGAGGCCGGATGTGTGTGTGGCTCACAACATCATCCTCAAGCCTGGATCAACAATGTTAGAACATCTAACTTGCAAGGTAATAGATCTAATCTATTATATTTTACATACATTAGGTTGTTGGGAATAGTGTCCCAAAGCCAATCGTCAGCTGTTGACGGTTGTGCTCCTTTTGTATTAGTACATGAATTATAGATAAATAAAAGTTATTTTGGTATTTTTTCATCACAAATGTTTCATCTTCTAATGAACTCCTGTGTTGTGGTGAAGTCCTTAGGACTATTTAGACTCGACAAAGGAGGATTTGTTGCTTAGTCCTTAAACATGTTCGCGACCAAATGATACGTTGTTACCAAGGACGACAATATTTATCGAGCATAGGTCATTGTGTGCCATATGGGTTGGTTGTCCTCATAACCAAAGAGTGTGGAGACACTGGTATAGCATACAGGTGAGATGTAATGGTACATCTGCACTGAACGTGACCAACTCCGGAGCTATTTCTGCTGTCAAGATTTGCTCCGATGGGATATGGGTATAAATGTCCCTCTGACCTGAGACCGCCACGGTGACTTGCAAGCAACTCACTGCACTTAGGCACTGGACTACCTGAATTTCTAATTAGTGATGGAAGGTTGCTGGGTGTAGTCAAGTACTTGACTTGTCGGTGCGTGTGTCAAGATGGGATTGACCACTCCAGTTTAGGAGCTGTGTACAGTCATATTTTAATTTAGCAAAACCTTGGCCAGGGTAGTCCTAGTGAGGAGTCACAGGACTAATTGAGTTGAGCACGATTCGGATGATATCATCAGGGTTGACAGTTTAACTCTGAGTCATCCTAAACACAGGGGTCAAAAGGGATGAATTATACGGTAACCATATTCACGTAGGTTCTGAATGTTGCGATACGATTATTCGACCTATCCGGTCGTCGGGTACCATTGCTAGATGGTCACTTCGATTAGTACAGAAATTGGTTCCTGTGCTACCGGCTTAGGTTCGAACCTGCGGGGTCACACACATTAGAGGTTCCTTTCTGATCTGATGGCTGATTATGAGTCTTATCTATCTGGAACTCTATGATTGAGAATTAGGATTCTCTAATCATGAGTTTCACACATTTTGGGTACCGGGGTCAAAATTTTGAATTTCGAATTTTGAATTTGAAATTTGAACTCTTTGATCAGGGTTTCATATCGATGGTCTCTGGTGCCTGATTGCCCATCGAATTTGGACTCAATATTTATGAGAGGTTTAATTAGTAATTTAATCACTAATTAACTTAATTTGATTGAGTAATTATTTTTGGATCAAGTCCAATTGAATTGGATTCAGTTTGGATTGACCCGATTAGGTTAAATATTGACCTAATCGCTAAGGTGGTTTAGTCCCTGATTTGATCAGGGGTTAGGTTTAGTTAATTCCTGATTTGATTAGGATTTTATTAAGCCTAATTAAGCCTAATTATGTTGGGTTTAATTTGGTCTAATTGTGCTCAACCTATTTTAAACTAGGTTGGCTCAATTTGAATCAAACCACCTTGTTTTAAATTCCCTGCGTCACCCAACTTCCTTGCACCCATTTGAATTCACGAGAAGAAACTTCTCGTGAAATTTTTCTCACGCAAAACCCTTCCCCACGTCCTCATTTGTGTGCCATATGGATGGATAAATTAATTAGTTAGCCATTCAAATTCAAAGCATGTTTGAATTTGAATGGATAACTTATCACTTGCCCTTTCATCCTTATCCATTTTGTGCGCCACATTACTTACACGAGAAAAGATTTCTCGTGAAACTTTTCCACACACAAAGAGCCATGCCCCTTCTCTTCTCACGCCCAAAAGGATAGGGATAAGTTGGTTTTTGTTTGAATTCAAATTTGATTTGAATTCAAATGTGTAACCTCTTGTCTTTATCCTCTCACGCGGATAAGACACGTTCGATGTTGTTTTAAAAAGAGGAGAAAGGTGGGACGTGCGAAGAAAAATTAGGAGAGAAACTTTGGGGCGTGAGGAAGGCTTCTGCGCAAGGTGAAGGTCCAAAACCTTCCGAGAGAAAAAGAAAGAAAAGAGAGAAAATTGGGCGCAGGGTTTTTGGTGTGTACCCTAGGGTTTTTACCTAAGGTTCGGGAAGTGAGATTGGTGTGCCACGAGTGTTGTGAGTCCACCAAATTTCAGAGAGAGATCCATCAGCCTCTCAAGTAACTGTGCAGACGATCTGGAGCATCTGAGAAGTCGGCACACATCGATCGAAGAAGTTCGATCAACATCTACCATCAAAAGGGTGAAATCACGAACTAGCATTCGTGAGGAGCTGATCAGACGGGAGCTTCATGTGGATGATCCGCAGAGGCCAGACAGTTGGGTGGCTGCGACGTGATGATCAGAGCCCTCCGATGGTGATCAGATTGCGGTGATCGACTACCCGCAAAAGGTGATGTGTTCTGAACACAGTACTGTAAAACGTTTACTGATTCAAATTTGAATTTCAAATTTAAATGCATGCTGTTGTATCATATTTAGATCTTAGTGTAGGGTTAATTAGTATTAATTAATGAGATTAATTAATAATTCTACTGTAAAATAGTAATTTTGAAAAAGTTTTAAAATTACCATTTTGCCCCTGCACTAAATTTTCACTTCAATTGGTATCAGAGCAGGTTCTAGAATATGATATACATATGCATGCGTAGATTAAGGTGTAATCTATAAGTTTAAATTTGAAATTCAAAATTCAAAATTCAAAATTCAAAAAGATTTGAAATTTGAAATTTGAAATTTGTTAGAAGTTTCAAATTTGAAATTCAAAATTTGAAATTTGAAATTTGGTTGAAATCTCAAATTTGAAATTTGAAATTTGAAATTCAAAATTTGAAATTCAAAATTCAAAATTTGAAATTTGAAATTTGGTTGAAATCTCAAATTTGAAATTTGAAATTTAAAATTCAAAATTTGAAATTTGAAATTCAAAATTCAAAATTTAAAATTCAAAGATTGAAAATTCGAAATTTGAAATTTGGTTGAAATCTTAAATTTAAAATTTAAAATTTGAAATTTAAAATTTGAAATTCAAAATTTAAATTTTGAAATTTGTATATTTAGATATACATGATCCAAGTAGCAAGTAATCTAATTGGGTTGGTTGCCATGGCCGTCCGGTCATAGGAGAAAAGTAGGGTTTAAAGGCCCTCTCTTCCCATTCGATGGGGTCTCCTATGGCGGTAGGGGTGCCGATGCAATTATATCTCATACCGATGAAGCAGCGAAAGGACTTAATTAAGAAATTTATCATGAATGTGTTAGATTAGATCTAAAAGAAAATTTATGATTTATTTTGAGTTATTTTCTGTTATGAAATGAGCAATAGAATTGCTGTTTATGAAATGTGCTGACCCGTTTGTGAAATGAGTTAACACATTTGGTGAACAGAAAATAAAATCTTTCAAATTTGAAAATTATTTTCGAAATGCCAAACCCTGACCCATCAGCCCAAGTACTTAATTAAAAGAATTAAGTGTTGTCTAGTAGGTCTAGAATTGTGAATTAAGACCTAAGACAATTGCATAAACTTTTGGGTCAATGGGTTAGATAAATTAGGTCCATAATTGGGTTAGACCTAAGGTTAGTTTAAAAAATGGATGAATTGGAGTAATTGGTCAAATCTAATCAAAAGTTGAATTAGATTAGGTCAAGGATACTCTAGACTCAACTTCAATAGTTGTAGTTGAATGGGTCCATGTCTTTAACTAGACCAAGATGGACTTAATTCATGGCTACGCGGTGGAGCTCTATTTACTAAGTTGATCAAAATTAAAACTAATGAACCGGTTGGTGTCTAAGGTAAGTTCGGCAGTTTTGACCAGTGGTTCTTAAGCGGGAGCTACTCGCATTGATTCGATCATTGATGAGTTAATGGCAAATCCCCACCACTGATCTCACTTACCTGGCCAATCTGGTAAGTTAGATTTTGATTAGATCACTTGGTGATTAGAGCTCACCCATGTCATTAAGTAAATCAGTATGACTGATTTAGGTGCTCCTAATGCCAGCTTTAATTAAATCCTTTTTAATCTGACTTGGTGAAGTTAGTGGGAGGATTGAAATTGGCTGGATGATTTCTTCTCTACTATTCTTTAATAAAATCCTCAAAATTATTAGGTCCCTAAAATGATTAAGTTATAATGATAACTAAGTCATAGCCTCCCATTAAGTGAATGATAATGAGTCCATTAGTTCAATGATCATTGGAGGCCCAAAGGCCTGGTGCTCATTGGCTAATGGAATTATTATTCATAATATGATAATTTGATTGAGTCTTTCTGATGGTGGTTAGGTTGGCCGGCCAAAGTCGGGCTTGATCATTTATTGGTCTGATTCACTAAATTAAGTCATGTTAATGGTTGGACCTAACCAGATCTTTTCAGTGGAGGCCAAAGCCTACTGATTAGGTTCTGGGGCAAAATAAATTACTAGAAGTTGTTTAGAGAAATAACTGGTTAAGAACCTACCCATAGATGCACATGGGTTGACCAACCAAAGTTGGGCTCGTGTGTAGTCTGTGTGGATTCTAGTACCCATTAAGGAATTAAAGTAATTCCTCGAATTGGAGGATGAGGCTACCAGTTCGTAAAAATATTGGGAAAAACTTTAGACTAAAGTCCAAGTCTTGAGTATTAATTTATGTACTAATAGAGGTCTCGTTTTCCTTTAAGCAGCTATGGCCACTACCCTATCGCTCCGGTCATTATTAGATAATGACAAGCTCATGGGACCCAATTTCGATTGCTGGTATCAAAAATTAAAAATCGTCCTTGAACATGAACGGATCCTTTACGTAGTAACGGATCCAGCACCTGAGGAGCCAGCTCCGAACGCTAGTAAAGCGATCCGAGACACTTACTTGAAGTGGCTCAATGACCGCACCACCGTTCGATGTATTATGCTGGCAGCAATGAATGACGAGTTCAGTCGAAGGTTTGAGAACGCCCAGCCACAGGAGATGCTTCAAATGTTGAACGACTCCTTTGGCACGCCTGACGACGTTGAAAGACACAAAACTAGTTGTGCTATTTTCAATGCTCGGATGAGGGATGGGGCCTCAGTCACTGATCATGTACTGTATATGATCGAGATGATTGAGCGCCTAAGCAAATTGGGCTTTCCTCTGCACGAGCATCTCGGTAAGGATGTGATCCTTAATTCCTTGCCCAAGTCCTTCCTCCCATTCCTTACTCATTTTCGAATGACAAAGCCTGCAGTAAACTACCACGGATTGTTGGGGTTGCTGCAGAACTTTGAGAAGGATCACCAACTCCATAAGGAGTCGGTGAATGTAGTGGGAGGGTCTTCTTCTCGTCGTCAACCCTTTGGGAAGGGGAAGAAGAACAAGAAGAAGAAAAATAAGAAGGTGCAATCTCATGCTGGGACAGTAGCACGGGGTCAGACCAAGAAGCGCAAGCATGACCAGAGCCAGGCGGAGTGCTTCTTTTGCAAGAAGCATGGGCATTGGAAGAGGAACTGTCCTCAATACATTGCCTCCCTGGACCCGAACAGGCCAAAGAAGAAGCAAGGTAATTATATGATAACTCCTTGCAACTTTTGATTTGTGATACTACTGCCTGGGTATTGGATACCGGAAGCCCTTATCATATTTGTAATTCGATGCAGGGTCTGCAGGTCAGTAGAAGATTTGATGAAGGCGAGAGGTTCCTGAATGTTGGAGATGGAAGCAAAGTTCCAGTTCTAGCTCTAGGAATCATGAGTCTTGTAATCAATTCTCGTAATGTAATTCTGAGTGAATGTCACTATTGTCCAAGTTTTTTATTAAATATTATTTTTGTAGGCCTTTTGGTCATGTACGGTTATGATTTTTTAATAAAAAAAAATATTTGCAATATCATTTTGAATGGTGTTACAATATTTGTTGGATAATTAAATAATAGAATTTACTTACTATCACAGCCTGTTAATGTGGTTCAAAAATTTGGTAAACGCTCTAGAATAGATAATGTGTCAGAAGTCTACCTTTGGCACTGTAGGCTAGGTCATATCAATAAGAACAGGATAAACAGGTTGGCTCAAGAAAGAATTCTTGAAGTTAGTGATTGTGAATCACTTCCAACCTGTGAGTCCTGTCTTCTTGGAAAGATGACCAAGTCACCTTTTACTGGAAAAGGTGAGCGAGCCAGTGAACTCTTAGGTCTGGTACATTCTGATATATGTGGACCCATGAGCTCAAGTGCAAGAGGTGGATTTTTCTACTTCATAACCTTCACAGACGACCTATCTAGGTATGGGTATGTCTATTTAATGAAGCATAAGTCGGAATCATTTGAAATGTTCAAACTATTCCGAAATGAGGTAGAAAAACAAACTGGAAAGTGTATTAAAACTCTTCGATCTGATCGAGGAGGTGAATACCTTTCCAATGAGTTTCTGACGTATCTAGGGGAGAATGGGATTCTCTCTCAGTGGACTCCTCCTGGAACACCACAGTATAATGGTGTGTCTGAAAGGAGGAATCGGACCCTGTTAGACATGGTTCGATCCATGATGGGGTTTGCTGGTCTGCCGATCTCCCTATGGGGATATGCGCTCGAATCGGCTTGTTACCTTCTAAATAGAGTTCCGAGTAAGTCTGTAGCCAAAACGCCATATGAGATATGGATAGGACGTAAGCCAGTACTCTCGCACCTTAGAGTTTGGGGGTGTCCGGTTTATGTTAAACGTTTAATTACAGACAAGCTTGGACCTAGGTCTGACAAGTGTAATTTTATAGGGTACCCAAAAGAGACCAAAGGGTATTATTTCTACCTTGCTGATGAGCAAAAGGTGTTTGTCAGCCTTAAGGCAATCTTTTTAGAAAAGGAGTTCCTTAGTGAAGGAACTGTTGCCTCTAAAGTCGAACTTGACGAAGTTCGACAGGTGGAAAAATCGACACATGTTACTGAACCTGAACCGGATTTGATTAGATCAGATCCGGAGCCCATTGATTGTGCACCCTTAAGGCGGTCTGGTAGAGTACCACATCAACCGGACAGATATTATGGTTTCTTGGTCCGGGATGGTGATCCTATTGAACTTGATGGAAACGATGAGGATCCGATCACCTACATGGATGCAATGCAGAGACCTGACTGTGAGAAATGGCTAGAGGCCATGAAATCCGAAATGGAGTCCATGAAGGTCAACGATGTGTGGACATTGGTTGACCCACCCGAAGGAGTAAAACCCATAGGGTGTAAGTGGGTCTTCAAAAGGAAGAGGGGCGCAGACGGAAAGGTGGAGACCTATAAAGCCCGTCTGGTTGCCAAGGGATATCGTCAACGTTATGGTATAGACTATGACGAGACATTTTCTCCTGTGGCAATGCTCAAATCCATTCGGATTATGCTTGCGATAGCTGCCCATCTGGACTATGAAATCTGGCAGATGGATGTGAAGACAGCTTTCCTAAACGGAGAGCTGGACGAAGAGGTGTATATGATACAACCTGAAGGGTTCACATCCACAGATGAGTCTAAGGTGTGCAAGCTACAGAGGTCCATTTATGGACTTAAGCAGGCATCTCGGAGTTGGAACATACATTTTGATAGGACGATCAAAACGTATGGCTTCGTTAAGAACGAAGAAGAACCCTGCATTTATAAGTGGGCTAATGGTCCAGCAGTAGTATTTCTTGTATTGTATGTGGATGACATTCTCTTAATCGGGAATGATGTCCCTGCATTACAGGGAATAAAGATTTGGCTATCGTCACAGTTCTCCATGAAGGATCTGGGAGAAGCTTCCTACATCCTAGGGATGAGGATCTATAGGGATAGATCCAAAAAGTTGCTTGGCTTATCCCAGTCCACGTACATTGATACTATGCTGAAAAGGTTCAGCATGAAAAATTCCAAGAAAGGCTATCTACCGATAGGCCATGGAATTTCTCTCTCGAAGAGGGATTGTCCGACAACACCTCAAGAGAGAGAGCGTATGGGTAGGATTCCATATGCTTCGGCAGTGGGATCTATCATGTACGCTGTTGGGTATAAAATACCCACAGCCGGAACCCACGGCGGAACCGCCATCGGCACAGCTCTGCCCGGACTCCTACGGGAGCTGGGCTCCACCGCCATCAGCAAGTGCAGCTCCGCCCGGACTCCTACGGGAGCCGGGCTCCACCACCATCAGCAAGTGCAGCTCCGCCCGGACTCCTATGGGAGCCGGGCTCCACCGCCATCAGCAAGTGCAGCTCCGCCCGGACTCCTACGGGAGCCGGGCTCCACCGCCATCAGCAAGCGCTGCTCCGCCCGGACTCCTACGGGAGCCGGGCTCCACCGCCAACATCAAAACAGCTCCGCTCGGACTCCTACGGGAGCCGGGCTCCGCTCTCAATATCAATTGCTGGTAAGCTCAGTCCGGACTCCTACGAGAGCCGGACTTCACCCTTGACTTTGTTTGCAGCGCAGCTCCGCCCGGACTCCTACGAGAGCCGGGCTCCACCGACGGCATCAGCACAGCTCCGCCCGGACTCCTACGGGAGCCGGACTCCACCGCCATCAGCAAGCGCTGCTCCGCCCAGAGCCGGACTCCGCCGCCAACATCAAAACAGCTTCGCCCGGACTCCTACGGGAGCCGGGCTCCGCTCTCAATATCAATTGCTGGTAAGCTCAGTCCGGACTCCTACGAGAGCCGGACTTCACCCTTGACTTTGTTTGCAGCGCAGCTCCGCCCGGACTCCTACGGGAGCCGGGCTCCACCGACGACATCAGCACAGCTCCGCCCGGACTCCTACGGGAGCCGGGCTCTGCCGTCATCAGCACAGCTCCGCCCGGACTCCTACGGGAGCCGGACTCCATCGCCGACATCAGAACAGCTCCGCCCGGACTCCTACGGGAGCCGGGCTCCGCTCACGATGGCTCCGACCATTGTCGAGCTTCAATCGACAGATCCACGCCCCCTGGCAGGCCCTCAAAACGGCCGCGACCCTGCTCCACCTCCTGTGGCAGACTCCACACAGTATCATCATTCCCTGACAAGCCGCAGCAGCCATAGCCGCCCTGCTCCACTTCCTGTGGCGGACTCCGCACAGCTCCATTATCCCCCTGGCAGGCCACAGTAACGGCCACGAACCTGCTCCACCTCCTACGACGGATACCCTGCGATTCTCCTGACGACGGACGCTGCTCCACCCCTCATAACGGATTCCACGTGGCAAGTCGAGGTGATACCCACGTGTCTGCTCCATTATCTTTCGCAATCAATTCCCCTGACCATGGGCGGCCCACTACCAGGCAGTTACACACGTCGCCATCAGTCCGTTGCCTCCCCCGCCTATAAAAGGGGGGACTCAGATATGTTATTTTCTAAGCTCTTTTGCCTTATCTCAAAACTCTGCTAAATTCTCCGTTCGAGCACTCCATTCTTGTTGAGGCAGAGAACTGACTTGAGCATCGGAGGGTCTTGCCGGAGCAACCCCACCTCCGGTTTAGACTTCCCTTGCAGGTCCCGACGGCGACCGCGGCTTCCTCAACTCCAGCTTCTCCGGCGCAGGCAGATTTTTGCACCAACATACGCCATGACATGTACACGACCAGATGTGGCATACTCACTAGGGGTGTGAGTAGATACCAATCTGATCCAGGAGAGAATCACTGGAAGGTTGTTAAAACCATCCTGAAGTATTTGAGAAATACTAAGGACCAGTGGCTTATATATGGTGAATCAGACTTGAGACTTATAGGGTTTACAGACTCTAGTTTCCAGTCTGATCGAGATGATAGCAAGAGTGTGTCAGGATTTATTTTTACCCTTAATGGTGGGGCTGTCTGCTGGAAGAGTTCCAAGCAGCACACTGTGGCTGATTCAGTATGCGAGGCGGAGTATATTGCTGCATCAGATGCTGCCAAAGAAGCGGTGTGGCTGAGAAAATTCATCATCGAGCTCGGAGTAGCACCCTCCCTTGTTGGTCCAGTTCTGCTCTACTGCGACAGCTCTGGAGCCATTGCTCAAGCGAAGGAACCAAAGGCACACCAGCGGACGAAGCATATTCTGCACCGCTACCATCTCATCCGGGAGATCGTGGATCGAGGTGACGTCGACCTTCAGAAGATCGACGGAAAGGAGAACCTGGCCGACCCATTCACTAAAGCCATTGCGGTGAAGGAGTTCAACGACTACAAGTCGAAGATGGGTATTAGATACTGCACCGATAGGCTTTAGGCCAAGTGAGAGATTGTTGGGAATAGTGTCCCAAAGCCAATCATCAGCCTGTTGACGGTTGTGCTCCTTTTGTATTAGTACATGAATTATAAATAAATAAAAGTTATTTTGGTATTTTTTCATCACAAATGTTTCATCTTCTAATGAACTCCTATGTTGTGGTGAAGTCCTTAGGACTATTTAGACTCGACAAAGGAGGATTTGTCGCTTAGTCCTTAAACATGTTCGCGACCAAATGATACGTTGTTACCAAGGACGACAACATTTATCGAGCATAGGTCGGTGTGTGCCATATGGGTTGGTTGTCCTCATAACCAAAGAGTGTGGAGACACTGGTATGGCATACAGGTGAGATGTAATGGTACATCTGCACTGAACGTGACCAACTCCGGAGCTATTTCTGCTGTCAAGATTTGCTCCGATGGGATATGGGTATAAATGTCCCTCCGACCTGAGACCACCACGGTGACTTGCAAGCAACTCACTGCACTTAGGCACTGGACTACCTGAATTTCTAATTCAGTGACGGAAGGTTGCTGGGTGTAGTCAAGTACTTGACTTGTCGGTGCGTGTGTCAAGATGAGATTGACCACTCCAGTTTAGGAGCTATGTACAGTCATGTTTTAATTTAGCAAAACCTTGGCCAGGGTAGTCCTAGTGAGGAGTCACAGGACTAATTGAGTTGAGCACGATTCGGATGATATCATCAGGGTTGACAGTTTAACTCTGAGTCATCCTAAACACAGGGGTCAAAAGGGATGAATTATACGGTAACCATATTCATGTAGGTTCTGAATGTTGCGATTGCGATTATTCGACCTATCCGGTCGTCGGGTACCATTGCTAGATGGTCACTTCGATTAGTACAGAAATTGGTTCCTGTGCTACCGGCTTAGGTTCGAACCTGCGGGGTCACACACATTAGAGGTTCCTTTCTGATCTGATGGCTGATTATGAGTCTTATCTATCTGGAACTCTATGATTGAGAATTAGGATTCTCTAATCATGAGTTTCACACATTTTGGGTACCGGGGTCAAAATTTTGAATTTCGAATTTTGAATTTGAAATTTGAACTCTTTGATCAGGGTTTCATATCGATGGTCTCTGGTGCCTGATTGCCCATCGAATTTGGACTCAATATTTATGAGAGGTTTAATTAGTAATTTAATCACTAATTAACTCAATTTGATTGAGTAATTATTTTTGGATCAAGTCCAATTGAATTGGATTCAGTTTGGATTGACCCGATTAGGTTAAATATTGACCTAATCGCTAAGGTGGTTTAGTCCCTGATTTGATCAGGGGTTAGGTTTAGTTAATTCTTGATTTGATTAGGATTTTATTAAGCCTAATTAAGCTAATTATGTTGGATTTAATTTGGTCTAATTGTGCTCAACCTATTTTAAACTAGGTTGGCTCAATTTGAATCAAACCACCTTGTTTTAAATTCCCTGCGTCACCCAACTTCCTTGCACCCATTTGAATTCACGAGAAGAAACTTCTCGTGAAATTTTTCTCATGAAAAACCCTTCCCCACGTCCTCATTTGTGTGCCATATGGATGGATAAATTAATTAGTTAGCCATTCAAATTCAAAGCATGTTTGAATTTGAATGGATAACTTATCACTTGCCCTTTCATCCTTATCCATTTGTGCGCCACATTACTTACACGAGAAAAGGTTTCTCATGAAACTTTTCCACACACAAAGAGCCACGCCCCTTCTCTTCTCATGCCCAAAAGGATAGGGATAAGTTAGTTTTCGTTTGAATTCAAATTTGATTTGAATTCAAATGTGTAACCTCTTGTCTTTATCCTCTCACGAGGATAAGACACGTTCGACGTTGTTTTAAAAAGAGGAGAAAGGTGGGACGTGCGTAGAAAAATTAGGAGAGAAACTTTGGGGTGTGAGGAAGGCTTCTGCACAAGGTGAAGGTCCAAAACCTTCCGAGAGAAAAGAAAGAAAAGAGAGAAAATTGGGCGCAGGGTTTTTGGTGTGTACCCTAGGGTTTTTACCTAGGATTCGGGAAGTGAGATTGGTGTGCCACGAGTGTCGTGAGTCCACCAAATTTCAGAGAGAGATCCATCAGCCTCTCAAGTAACTGTGCAAATGATCCGAAGTATCGAGAAGTCGGCACACATCGATCAAAGGAGTTCGATCAACATCTGCCATCAAAAGGGTGAAATCACGAACTAGCATTCGTGAGGAGCTGATCAGACGGGAGCTTCGTGTGGACGATCCGCAGAGGCCAGACAGTTGGGTGGCTGTGACGTGATGATCAGAGCTCTCTGATGGTGATCAGATTGCGGTGATCGACTACCCGCAAAAGGTGATGTGTTCTGAACACAGTACTGTAAAACGTTTACTGATTCAAATTTGAATTTCAAATTTAAATGCATGCTGTTGTATCATATTTAGATCCTAGTGTAGGGTTAATTAGTATTAATTAATGAGATTAATTAATAATTCCACTGTAAAATAGTAATTTTGAAAAAGTTTTAAAATTACCATTTTGCCCCTGCACTAAATTTTCACTTCATAGATGTGGTGTAGAAACATGTTGATATGATCAACATATAGTTCTTGCTCTTTATATTTTAATTTTGATTTAATATCATGTAGTAATTATATAATAAGATCTTAGATCTAAGGATTCTTTGATTTTATAAGATAAATTTTGATTTATTTTAATCTTTCACTGCTTGATCTTGAAAAAGTTTTAAGATCTAACCCTGAAATCCTAGATCTGGTTCCTTCAGGACGTCGAGTCATCATTGCTAGATGGTTACATCGATTGGTTCAGAAAGGTGTTCCTATGCTACCGACTTAAGTTCAAACCTATGGGGTCACACTCAAAAGAAGTTTCTGACTGATCATGTGGCTGATCAATAATTGAGAATCGTACAAGGGCTTAATTGTCAATTTGATTGATGGTTAACCTTATGTAAAAGTTGTAATAAATTAATTATCAAGTATTAGTAAATTAATAGAAGATTAATTAGTAATTAGATTACTTGTTAGCTCAATTTGATGAAGCAAAGAGGATTAAATAAAATCTAATTGAATTGGATTCAATTAGGTT
Source organism: Elaeis guineensis (assembly GCF_000442705.2). NCBI lineage: Eukaryota > Viridiplantae > Streptophyta > Magnoliopsida > Arecales > Arecaceae > Elaeis > Elaeis guineensis. The sequence continues at coordinate 44,726,330 of NC_025999.2, forward strand.
TGACCTGATTAGGTTATGAGATGACCTAATCGCTATGGGAGAATTATCTCTGATTTGATCAGGACTTTGATTCAATAAATTTTTAATTTTATTAAAATTTAATTAAAAATTTATAAATCTAATTAGATTAAATTTTAAATATTTTATTTGGATTAAACCAGATGTGATTTGGTTTGGATTCAAATAAGGAAATTAAGAGTCCTTATTGGAATAGGACTCTTCTCCCTTACACCAACCTAGTTTGCATGCCACATATCTCTACATACAAAATTGTTTTGTGAGACATTTTTTCACACCAAAGAGTTCTTTCCCTTTTCCATCTCACATTAAAATTTAATTTAGTTTTGATAAAAGAAAGGTTCTAAAATTAGATTTCAAAATATTCCTTATCAGAAAAATCTGTTCTCATCTAGATCAACCTCTCCATGCCAATAAATTTTTTTCTCCTTATATGTGTGACATTTTGAGGAGATTTTTTGTGAAAGATTAGTTGAAGAATTAGTTTACTATAAACAAATATGGAAAGGGATGTCAAATATTTTTTTGATATATTTTGAGATGTAAAATTGTAAAGGGAGGTGGAATCCTGTAAGAGTCCAAGATCACTAGAACTCTTCACCCCACCTCCTTACATGCCTATAAAAGGGGATTTTGTGGTTTCTTTTGTGTGTGTAAGATTTTAGAAAAGAGATATTCATGTAAAAAAAGTTTGGTTATGGTTCATGATGTGAAAAATAGAGAGGAGGGTCCTCTCTCTTGTGGTGTGTGCAAAAACCTAAATTTCAGGTTTTTGGTTCTAAGAGTTTGGAAAGAGGGAATAAATTAAAAAAAAATTATTTTCTTCTTCATCTTTCTTTTACCTCTTCATCTCTTTCAGAAGTTTATCTTCAATCTCTAAAAAAATTTAGAGATTTGAAAAAAAAATCCAGATCGATCAAGAAGAAGATCTTCGCATGAGCTAGCCCTCCCGAGAAGACCAATCAAATCGGGGCTTCGAGTGGATTTTCTATAGAGGCCGGACACATGTGTGGCTGTGAGCAACTAGCAAGGATCCTCTCTATCATATCTCTCAGTAGTGGATATCATCAATCTATGCTCAAATATCGAGTTCTAAACTCAGATTAGAAGTAGATGTGATCTACTGCTCACATGCATGCATGCTGATTTTATCTTCAGTATCTTTCAGATTTTATATGCAACATAACATATCATAGATCCTAAAGTAGGTTAATTTGATGATTAGATCATATGCATATTAGATTAATTTGATTAATCTAGTTATCTTTCACTGTAATTTTTTCAAAAAGTTTCGAAATACATGCATGAAATCACCTACGTATCCCAATATCGACCAATCCAATCATTCATCAGATAGTACAATAGAGTCATCATATGATAAATAATAATTTCATCATTCAGAAAAATATCAGATGGATGGAGCTTGCAATGTCAATCAGAAATGATGGACTCATTACCATTCACCTTAATAGGAGGCTATGATCTAGTTATCACCATAACTAGCTCATTTTATGGATCTAATAATTTAGAAGATTTGATTAACATAATTTAATAGAATTAAATATATAGATCAGCTAATCTCAATCCTCCCGCTTACTTCACCAAGTCAGATTATGATGGACTACAAACAAGCTAATTCGACTGACAAGTCATCAATCCTCTCACTGACTTTACCAAGTCATGTCGAGGATAAAGACAAGTCAAATTAGGGGCACCTAAATCAGTCAAAGTAATTTCTTAGTAAGCATGGGTCAACCCTAATCATTAAACGATCTGATCAAAACTTGATTTACAATGTTGGCTAGATAAGTGAGATCGATGGGAGGGATATGCCATTAACTCATTATAGACTCAATCTATGCGAGTAGCTCCCAATTAATGACCACCGATCAAGACTGCCAAACTTACCTTAGACACCAACTGATTAATCAGTTTCAATTGGATCTACTTATAGATTTGGGTTCGACCACTGAGGTCAAGATCAAAGTCCATTTGGGTCTAATCAAAGATATGGACTTGACTAACTATAACTATTATATTGGCTCTAGAACAAACTTGATTTAATTTAATTTCTCTCCTTATTCCATTTAATCTTTGATTCTAACCCTAAGGTCTAACCCAATTAGGAGGACCTGATCAAGCTAACCCATAAACCCATCACCCATGTTTTATGTGAATGATATTAGTCTTTAATTCACAATTCTAGATCTAATAGGTTCAACTTAATTCTCAATTAAGTTTGAGACTGTGGGTAGGAGTTTGGTATTTAAAAAAAATTTTAAATTTTATAAAATATTTTTATAATTAATTTTATGCATAACTATTTAGATCTGAAATTTGAATCGACTCATTCCTGGATTGAGCTGACTCATTACAATGGGTCGACTAAGTTTTGAGACTTAGTTGACTCATTGATGATGAATTATTAATCATAATTCTTAGTCTATTTTATTGAGTCAACTCAACAGAAATTGAGCTGACTAACTAGGATCCTGCATCGATCCAAACAATACTGAGTCGACTCAACAGGCAAACTACAACAATTGTATTAATTTTAGATTAAAATAATTCTATATAAATAGTAATAAAATTAATCATAAATTATTTTAGAATAATTTTAAACATATTCATGATTCTAGATTTTATTTGTAAAGATTAGATACAACTACTTTTCATATAATATATTATATACATAATCTTAAGATTTTGAGAAAAGTAAAGTTTTCTTTTCATATTCATCTTCATAAGATATAGTCACAATGGCACCCCTACACATCATAAGAGGATCTAACTGAATAAAAAAAAGAGAAATCTAATCTCTATTACGTCTTATGACCAGATGGCCTGGTGACAAACCCGATCTGATTACTTCGCTACTAAGATCATCTAATCTAAATAATTTAGATCTAATCTAAATTATTTCATATCTGATTATTATATTTTGATCATATCAAAATTAGATAATAATTATCATAAATAGATTTTATATATTTTAAATTAAAATTAAATTTTATAAAGATCAGCACAAACTAGGACAATCTTTGTACTGTAAGGGGTAAACCTTACAGCAAGACAATCTTATATCAGTTTGTACGATCAGATCTATAACTAATATTAGATTTAAATATCATATATTAGATCTAATCTAAATTAAATTATAGATCTAAATATATATAATATCATGTCATATCGAATCGTGGCTCTGATACCATTGTTGGGATGCGCAGGGGTTTCATGTACGCATTTCAAAAATTTTTTAGTGAAAAAATATTAGATTAAACTATTTAATCTATAAATATATGCATAAGATATAATCTTAAAACTCCTACAAATAGATCTATGACATAAATTTATATGTATAAAAATTTAAATCTAAAATGACAAATATGTGAACCAAAAGCAGCATTAAGTAATAGATCTAATCTACTACTTCTAGGATTCTGAACCTAATACCTGAGCATAAGTAGTCAAACTTCATGATTGAGAATATAAATCTGAAAGTTCTCTCTGATTACTCACAGCTGCACAAGCATCTGGCCTCTATGGATGGTCTACACGAAGCCCTCAGACTGATCTGCTATCCGCAGGAGTGCTAGATCGCGCAATCAGCTTCTGATGGCAGATCTGATTTGATCTCCTTCTTCAATCACCTCAAACCTTTTTGATGTTGAAGATAGATTAGAGGAGGATGTTGGATGGTGGAGAAAAATTGATGAAGACTCTCTTCTCTTTGATTTTTTCTCACCCGAAAATCCTAGAACAGTTCTAGGTCTCTCACCTGAGAGGAGATCGATCTCCTCCTTTGTTTATGCTAAGGAAGATAGAAGCCCATCCAAACCTCATGCCCCAAAGAAGGTTTCTAGCCCTTCATTCCCTTTGGTATCTCATGATGAAAAGCTTTCATCAGTTGGCACATAAAATTGTAACCTTTTTATTATTGTTGCATAAAATAGGTTAGATAGGACAAGAGCTAGAGTTTGTTGCAATTCAAACTATTTTGAATTTAAGAGGACTCAGGCCGACGTTGAACAAGAGTTGTTCCTTCAGATGTTCAGAGAGGAGGGGGGCTTGATAGGTCTCGAGCTTTTCAGAGGCTTCGAGGTTGTCCCTTTCCAGGCTAGAAGCCCGGTGGACGAAATCCCTCAGAGAGCCCCAAGGGGGTAATCCTAGCTCCAAGGTCGGGCATCGGACATAGAAGAACCTCTCCTTCCAGTTGTGGATAAAAGAGGGGGCACCTTTCAGCAACTCCTTTCTACTGAACTGGGGGGAGAAGTACCACCGTCCTTTACCGAGGGATGATGCTTGAAGGTATAGAAATTTCTAAACAAAGAGAGAGTCGGCCGAACTTCAGCTAAACTACAAAGAGAAAGAAATCCTATCAAAAACCTAAAGGAGTTCGGCACTACTGAGACTAGATAAATGTTTAGAAAATGAAAGAGAGCGATGACAAAAGGCAGCAGTGGAAGCCGAAGTCCGGCACAGAAGGCCTCCTGGTACAGACAGAAGCAGCCGGGAGGAGGGGCGCTAGCCCGATCAGTTGGCCTGGGAAGCTCCAGCTCGTACTCCGGAGGAACTCCATACTGAATCCTTATCAGTGAGAGTTCATTCGGAGTCAAAGAGTTGGGGATGGTGTCCGATGCAAAGACCAGACGAGGTTCGATCCTAACTACGGGTTCGTCTACGGTACAAGGACTTTGGAGAATTGGGGCTGACGAACTCCTAGAACCGCTAGAAGAGAAGATATCAGAAGATATTTTGGATCAAATGGAAGCCACAAAAATCTCGAAAAAAATTGAGAAAAATAGCAAACAAGCTCTCGAGGAAGCTCAATGAACAGAATACAAAGAAGAAAGAACAGAAAAATGACAAGAAGTTCTGAAACTAACCTAGGTTGGCCCAAGGAGTGTAGGAAGATGGCAGGGATGATGGAAGTCGACCCGAAGGATGCCTAAGGCCGAGAAGGATGCTAGAGGAAGCTGGAGCTCTCGGGGAAGAGGAGGGGGACGAGGGATTCTCTCAGGCAAAGTGAAACCCCTGAAGGCGGAGGATGTGTTTAAATAGACCCCGGGGTCCGGCACAATAATGATTGCGGATCTTTTCTGACCAACCTACACTCGCCATGTGTCCCACTCATCATGGCAGGCGGCTAAAAATGGCTGACAGCTGACAAAATCATTATTGCACCATATCTAGAGCCACGCCCCAAGGGGAAGTCTGAAAAAATCTTTTCGGATCGCTTTGATTTGCAAAGACTCCGACACCAGCATGCCAAATGCCAAAATATCTGGCAACTGTCGGGTGCAAAAATCGAGGGGGGCAACTACGGCTATAAAAATTTCTCTGTACTTCTTTCATTCGAAACCCGAACTTGAAAGTAGGGGTACTAGTGTTGGATATAAAATACCCCCAGTCGAAGTTTGTAAAAGACCGACCCTTCCAGGACTTTTTCGACTTCCGATCTTGTGTGACGTCTTTCTGAACTCCCTCGACCATCTGGACTTCTCTGACAATGAGATTCCCCATTCATCTACTGGGCCGCTCCAAAGGCTCTCTGGGCTTCACTATCAGCCGACCTTCTACAGTGATCAACTATTCTCCGAATCCCTCTCAGACTCCTTCCGACCGTAGATGATCCTATTTCGAACTTCTTCCAAACTTCATCAATATCCGAGCTTCTCCGACGATGCGATTTCTACAGTAACCAGACTCCATCCAAGTTTCTACGACGGTTGACCGCCTTCCGGATTCCACCTGAGCTCCTGCGAGAGTCGAACTTATACAGCAAGCAGTCTACTCCAAACTCCAACTGCAGGCGGTCTACTTCGGATATCTACTCTGGATCCCAGACGAGCTTCTACAATGGGACAGGCTCCATCGGCCAGGTCACTACTCTGAGCTTCCACGACAACCGATCTTTGACCGAGCTTCTACAATAAGCGGCCTCCTTTCAGCCTTCTGCAAGAACCAGGCTCCGTCTGAACTTCCATAGCGGATGGATTTCGGACGAGCTTCTACAACAGACGGGCTCCAGCAGCTGGATTTCTACAACGGTCGATCGCCTCCGGTGTTTGCTGAACCTCCCTAGCCATCAATCTTCAATAGCATCAGCCGAACTTCAACAATGCCATCCAGACTTCCATAAGATCTCCTTGACTCCTCTAGCGGATGAACCTCCCCAACACCATCTGAAGTCCACCTCCGGCCGACCCTCCATCAGATTCTTCATAAAATCGGACTTTCCCAATAGAAAGTCCACATCCGAGCTTCTACAGCAGATGGTTTCCGTTTGTAGCATCATGCTCTGGGCACCCAACAGCAGTAGACCCACCACAACCTCGGATGTTTTTGAGGTTATCCCAGATCGACGAGATAGAGAGCCATTCTGCTCCATCGGACATCCCAGCTGAGCTTCAACCGACAGATCCGAACTCTCTGGCAAGTCACGACAATGGCCACTACCCTACTCCACTCACTGCAACAGATTCTGCATGGCTCCACCACTCTCTGGCAAAGTCACGACAACAGATACCATTCCACTCTTCGTAACAAACTCCACGTGACATGAACGGCCCCTGATGCCACTACTCTCCGTAACAAACTCCGCATGACTCTGAACGGCCCACTATCAGGCAGTTACAGACGTCGCTGTCAATCAGTTACGCTCTCTGTCTATAAAAGGGGACCTCCAGATACGTTCTTCTCTAAGCTCCAAACTCTGTCTCAAAACTCTGCAAAAATTTTCACTTGAGCACTCCATTTTTGTTGAAGCAGAGTACTGACTTGAGCATCGGAGGGTCTTGCCGGAGCACCCCCAACTCTGGTTTAGACTTCCCTTGTAGATCCCGACGGTGGTCGTGGTCATCCCAGCTCCAGCTTCTCCGACTTCGGTGAAATTCTGCACCAGCAGCCTCCATGGTGGAATCAGCAATCATCGTCTGCTTGGTACTCTTCCAGCTAACTGCACCACCATTGCAAATGAACAGACTCCCAGATGTCGACTTTCGATCATCTATATCAGATATAAAGTCTGAGTCTGTATATCCCTGAATCTGGAGTTCTCCATTCCCAAAGACTAGAAACATATCCTTAGTCCTTCTCAAGTACTTAAGGATATATTTCATAGAAGTCCAGTGCTCTTCACCTGGATTCGACTGATATCTGCTTGTGACACTCACAGCATGGGCTATATCAGGTTGTGTACATAGCATGGCATACATGAGGCTCCCTATTGCCGAAGCATAAGGGATCTTGCTCATGCGTTCAATCTCCTCAGGTGTGCTAGGGCACATCTTCTTGGAGAGATGAATGCCATGTCTAAAAGGTAATAAACCTCTTTTGAAGTTTTCCATACTAAACCTTTTTAGCACCTTCTCTATGTACATCTTCTGTGAAAGTCCGAGCATCCTATTTGGTCTATCTCTATAGATCTTAATATCCAGTATAAAGGATGCCTCTCCTAGATCTTTCATAGAGAACTCCTTAGACAACCATACTTTGACTGAGGTCAACATGAGAATATCATTCCAAATTAGGAGAATGTCATCTAAGTACAATACGAGGAAGACAATTGTGCTCCCACTGACCTTTTTGAACACACATGGTTCCTCCTCGTTCTTGATGAAACCAAATGTTTTGATCACATCATTGAAATGAGTTTTCCAACTCTGAGATGCTTGCTTAAGTCCATAAATGGACCTTTGCAGCTTGCAGATTTTATGATCATCATCACTGGATATGAAACCAAACGGCTGTTCCATATAGATATCTTCCTCAAGATGTCCATTTAAGAATATCATTTTCACATCTATCTGTCATATTTCATAATCAAAATAGGCTGCAACAGCAAGCAATGTGCGGATGGATTTTAGCATGGCTACGGGCGAAAAGGTATCCTGATAGTCAATGCCTTCACGTGACTATAACCTTTCGCTACGAGCCTAGCCTTGAATGTCTCCACATTTCCATCTGCACCTATCTTTCTCTTGAAGATCCATTTACACCCAATAGGTACAATACCTTTAGATGGATCTACCAAGATCCAGACTTGATTTGAGTGTGTCGAGTCAATTTCTGATCTCATTGCCTCTAATCATTTCTCGGAGTCGATATCTGATGTCGCCTCGTCATAGGTCTTGGGATCATCACCATGAACCCCATTTTTCATGAGGAATATTTTCTCTACATCCTCTTGTATGATACCTAAGTACCTTTCAGGAGGATGAAAAATCCTAGTTAATCTACGAAGTGGAAGAGGTTGTGTTAGGACTGATTCTGATTGATTAGGTTCCTCAGGTTCTTTAGCTTGTTGCTCTTGGGAGACATTCTCCTTGAGCTTAATTATTCTTCTGATGCCACCATCTTGAATAAACTGTTTTTCAAGAAAAATAGTATTTCGACTCACAATCACATTGTAGTCTTCCAGAATATAGAAATAGTATCCTAATGACTCTTTAGGATATCCTATGAACCGAGCTCTAAAAGATCTGAACTCTAACTTGTCTACCTGCTGTCTCTTAACATGAGCCGGACAACCCCAAATTCTGAGATGATTCAGACTTGACTTCTTACCATGCCATATCTCATATGGTGTGGTAGGAACGGTTTTAGAGAGAACCCTATTCAATACATAAATTACTGTCATGAGACAATGTCCCCAAAGAAATTCAGGGAGGTCCGTGAAGCTCAACATGGAACGGACCATATCTAATAGGGTCCGATTTCTCCATTCTAAAACTCTGTTGAGTTGAGGCGTTCCAGGTGGAGTCCATTGAGAGACTATGCCATTGTCCTTAAGATAGTCTAGAAACTCCCGACTAAGGTATTCACCTCCTCGATCTGATCGAAGAACCTTAATGGGCTTTCCTATTTATTTTCTACCTCATGTCTGAATTCTTTGAACCTTTCAAAAGCTTCAGACTTGTGTTTCATTAGAAATACATATCCGTACCTAGATATATCATCGACAAAGGTAATGAAGTAGACGTAGTTGCCTCTAGCCGTACATCAAATGGGCTACACACATCCGTATGTACTAGGGCAAGTAGGTCTGTGGCCCTTTCTCCATGTCCCACAAAAGGAAGCTTGGTCATTTTGCCTTGAAGGCATGATTCACAAACTGGATATGACTCAGAAGTCAACGGACTCAATAGCCTGGATTTCTCTAATTTATTAGCCCTGTCTTTTGCTATATGACCTAGCCTTAGGTGCCACAGATACTTATCATTTAGACTATCTCTAGGCCTTTTAATTCCTATGGCATTCATATTTTGCTCAATATTAAATACAGATACATCAATATGTAGCTGATAGAGACCGTTAATAAGAAAACCATCTGCAACTTTATTATTTTCATAAAAAATATTACAATGGTCCTTATGAAAGCTAATCACATAGCCTTCTTGTGCTAAACATGAAATAGAAATCAAATTCCTGCTTGTTGCAGCCACATAATAGCAATCTCTAAGAAATAAATCTAATCCTAATGGTAATCACAGAGGGTAGGTTTCCACGGCCACAGCAGCAACTCTTGCTCCATTCTCGATGCGTAGGATCATTTCCCCATCCCTCAGCCTCCTGCTCTCCTCAAGACCCTGCATAGAAGTGCACAAATGAGCACTAGAACCAGAGTCAAGCACCCAACTGGATGCAGAAAAATCATAAGATTAGACTCTAAAATGAGCATACCTCCAGAAGGACCATCCTTCTTATTCTTCAGGATGGCCAGGTACTGAGGATAGTTCTGCTTCCAATGGCCGTCTAATTGGCAGTGGAAACATTTTTCCTTATCAGCAGCCTTCTTCTTCGGTTCTGTCTTCTTCTTCTTGCCATCCACCTTCTACTTCTTTGCAGACTTCTTTTTCTTTTCAAAAGACTTTTTTTAGGAAGAAGTCCGCTCCACAGTAAGAACTGAGCCTTTTGAACCCTTCATAAAAAGCTCAGCCGTAACCAGCATGTTCATTAACTCGGCCAAGGTACACTGCATCTTATGCATATGAAAGTTCATGATGAACTGATCATATGCATCGGATAAGGACTGAAGGATCATATCAATCTGAAAATCCTTGTCTAAGATGATACTAAGCTTCTCAAGCTCCTCAAGATCTTTGATCATTGTCAAACAATGATCTTGGACTAACTGCCCATCACGCATCTTGGCCTTAAAAAGTCTTTGATAGACTTGATACTTGGCCTCACGAGTTTGTTCACCAAACAACTCTTGCAGGTGAGCCAACATTTGGTAGATAGTCAAAATGTTCTCATGTTGGCACTGCAAGTCATCAGACATTGCACCCAACATGTAGTACCTTGCTTTGTTATCATCATCCATCTACTTTTCTAGAGACGCTCTCTGTTCAGTAGTCGGACGTGCTGGTATGGTAGGTGGGTCCTAGTCCAAGACATGAGTCAATTTTTTGAAATCCAGAATAATTCTGTAGTTCCTCAACCAGTCCTTGAAATTGGGTCCAGTCAGTCTATGGGTGTCTAGAATTTTTGTCAGGGGGTTTGAGGCAGACATGTTTCCTATAAAGAGTCATAAGTTTCTAGTTAGATTTTGTAATCAGACTCAACCAATTTATTTAGAGTTTTTATTTTTAAATAAATTGGGCTCTCACTATTTTCTCAGATCCCTACACTCCCTTGGTAGAGATGTGAAAATCTCCGTGATCAGTGATTTTTAGTGGGTGGTGCGATCTCACCGACTAGCTCATCACCTCACCTAACAGTTATTGGTGATGGATAAACCAATGAGTGGATAACTTTTGTCCAATGATTCTCTAATCATGATGCACCCAAAACTTGGTCTCTAATTCTTGAGGCTCACCGTGTCCGGGATATTGCTCCAATCCTTATTTAAGTCAAACCCACCATTTGCACGAACTAGATTCCTGATTGGGTCCCTCACCGTATTCGAAATATTGAGCCCAACCCATCCTCTAATCCGTAGCATCCAATGCCTAATGGATATGGTTGCGTCTTTGCGGTGCAACTGAGCCACTGTAACCAGCCGAGAACAATCAACCCTAGGAAGGACCCGCACATCCACAATGGTGGAAGACCTAGACTTAATATTTTCTTAGGAAGATTTAATTTAGGTCTCATTAAACTTGACTTGACATAGTCATAATAATTATGACTAACCTAGTGGCATGGGTTAGCTTGAATTGTTAGCCATCTCTAATCAGAACTGAGTCGACACATATGGCCAGGTAAGTGAGACCGATGGGAGGGATATGCCATTAACTCGACAAGAATGCATTTGAGTCGAGTAGCTCCCAATTAAAAGTCAATCGATCACATCTGCCTAACTTACCTTAGACACCAAATTATCGAACCAGAACTAATTGGGTTAGCCTACAATCCAGGCTCTAACCACTGAGCCAAATTAGGTCTTAACTTGATCGAATCACATCTAAATGTGATTCGACCTTGACCCAAACTTAATCCTATTAGGTTGGTTAATTATTAGCTTTCATGATCCCACCTAATCAACTCTTGATTCAGTTTGATCAGCCGTTAGACCTAATTGAGCTACCCAAGCCCGAATCTAATTTTATGAAAATATCTTAGATCTAAAATTCTTAATTTTAGACCTAACTTAATTTCATAATCTTAATTCATTAATTAAGTTTGGGTTCATAAACAAAGCATGTAAATAAATCCTAAGGTTTCAGGATCTAGGGTTTTGCAGAAAAGTAAGTTTTGATTTCTGATTAAGTATGAATGCGCGGCACCCCTACACATCATATGAACACCCCATTGAATGGGAAGAGAGGGTCTTAAAATCTTACTTTATTCTTATGACTGGACGGCCATGAGGAACACCTTAATCAAAAATATAAAATTTAACTACAAAACTAGTTAGATCTAAATTAACATATTTTTTAGTTAGATCTAAATTAACATATACAATTTAAGATCTAACTAATACATGCTTTGCATACATCTCATGTATCAAAAATCAATCTAATTAATATGTTTTTAGATCTGATACATCACATATAATATCTAAAAAATAAAATTTAAATTAAACTATTCAAAATTAAATCTATTCTAGATAAGTTACTAGAATAATTCTACAACTAGTCTAGACATGCAGCAGATCAATTTTATGAAAAAATTAAAATTTTATTTTTTATTTTTTGATCTAATTATAATACTTATAATATTAAAAAAATAAAGAATAAATTGAATTTAATTCATATTTTAATCTCATTAAAATATAAAACTTAAGACCATTCATGGATTCAACTAATCCTAGTCTCGTCATGCATCTTATGCATGTTAGTTCTTCTTAGATTTAATTTTAAATATTTTGATTTCAAATTTTATCACATCTGATGTAACATCTGAAATCATTAAATATCAAATAAATAAAAATTACAATCAGATCTAAAATAGATCTGAAATAGAGCCAACAACCTGACTCTGATACCAGTTGAAGGAGGAAAACCACTTTTCCTCGTAGGATCTTCCAGATTTCATCAAATCTGGGATGGAATAACTTTTTAAAAATTTATCCTATATATTTTAGATCTAATTCTCTAGATTTAATTTTATTATCAGATATTTAAAATCTAAAATTAAATCTAAAACTATGATGAAAGAAGAAATACCTCAAGAGTAATCTGATTACCCTGTAGATGATCTCTGCACAGCCCGAGGTTCTGATGTAGCCACGCAAGCGCTTGGCCTCTACCGATATCCACTCAGGTAGGATCTGAAATGTCTTCTCCTCATGAATCTATACTCCAAAAATTAGATCTAAATCTAATTAGGAAGATCTTCAAAAGTTTTCTGAAGTTGGAGCAACAGCCTGTCGAAGAAGTCCTGCAGCCTTCTATTCCAGGCATCACCACACCTTGGATCTTTGCCAGATGGATGTCCAACTCTTTGAACATGAAGAGGGGAGGAAGGAGAGTAGAGAGGATATAGAGAAGAGGGGAGGGGGTAGCAGCTATTAGGTTTTGTGCATAAAATAATTTCTTCCACAAAACCCTAGGCGCAGTAGGGTTTATATAGACCCTGTATGCTGCGCAGTGCCACATCATTCAACCAATCAAAAAATTCCAATAAATTTTGGAAAAATTTTGATTGGTGGAGTGATATCATCTGATCACATCAGATAAGAACCCCCACCCTCTCTCCTAAGTTGGCACCAACAATGGATAAGCTCAATCAAAGTGGCACCAAAGAGTCCATGTTTATCAGGACTCTTTGGTTCTTATCCATTTGGGGTGCCCACTTAAATCCAATTGGGTTCATGCCATAATCTGATTATGGCACACAATTCAATTGGGTTTTGGCATGTGGACACTCCACAAAAATTTTTCAATGAGCCCTCTTCAGTTTAAGACCCATATGTCAACATTTGACAGATGTCCTAAAATGAAATTGGCAGGTGACAGGAATTAGTAGGTGCTTGTCTTAAATTCATCTCATGAATTAAGACAAGCCTTTTCTAAGCTAGACAAGCTTCATTTAGACCAAGAGAAACCTTTCAAAGGTTCTCAAGGTGAGTCAAATCACATTTGGCTCAGTAGAGATAGAAAAGATTACACGAGGAGAAAGTTAGGCTCAATCAAGTGCTAGCACGATTTCCTTGAACCTAATTGGATCTTATCCAAATCAATTGGGCTAGCCTAATTGATGACATCTAGACCCTAACCCTTGTTTGTGTGACCCAGTTAGGTTTAATTCTATATGATAATGAGACATGTCATGATCTCATCATCGACATCATTGAAACTCCTTTCGATGGACCAGAACTCTTCTGATTCAGACAATTAGAATGATCGATCATCAATATCATTCTAATTGCTCCCAAAATCTATCAGTGATACCTAGTAGTATATGGTGATAATCCATCAGAAGTGAAGATGAATCTCTCAGTGCAGCTACCTGTGTGATTGAGTTCCTCTATCATGAGTCCCGACTGAATTAGGGTTAAGATGAACTCGTCAAACCCAACATCAGTCATATGAATTAATCTATCGATCTGAGTTCGATGTGAAATTCCAATGGAAAATTTTTTTTTCATTATTTCACTCTGCCATGGTCATGGGCTTAAGGACTCGATCTTTCAATTATCATAGGACTACTCTCATCTACCGAGGTTGATAGATCCAATCTTGGTGTGACCTAGTTCCTACAATGAATATGCTACAGCCAACATACACCTCAGGTTCCGAATGGCTCAAAGATCGAGTTATGGTGTAGTCAAACTATAACACACTCAAGGTGAACTATCGATGCACCTCAGGTCAAAGAACTAGACACACAACTGCAGCATCGAGCTAGTCATTGACGAGAAGGTAGACTTCCTTATGACTGCTCGAAGTGGTCATGCTCAGTACTCTCATTCTCAACGAATACCTATACTCTCGCTCTTATGTCTCCACACCATAGACTCAAGACACATCTACCCTAAGAAAGCAATCGTACACCAACCTTTCAGATTGATCACCATCCTCGTGATGATCCTATGGTCAGGAGCTATTTATTAGTTAGTTATGTAAATTTATGTCTTAAATTTTTAACTCTTAAAAATATGAATTTACATTCCTACTAACTCAAAGGATGTATCACAGACACAATGTACACAATGTGATAGAAGAATAACCCTTTTATTCATTTATAGTCAAAATTACAAATTTGCCCTTAGATCTGTAAAGGAATGTGTCAATCGATCTGGCATTTAGGGCACACATCTAACACCACACTCCTTGGTTAAGGAGACAACCAATCTATATGGTACATAATGACCTACACTTGATATGTCTATCATTCTAGTAATAGCATATCATTTGATCGCGAACTCATTTAAGGACTAAACAATAAATTTTATTTTATCGATTTAAAATAGTCCTAAGGACATTCATCATAACACAAAACTTTGATATAGTAGATTTACAAGTTTATAATAAAAATTATCAAATAAATATTTTATTAATTAATTCATATATAATTACATCAATTAGCATATCCGTCAATAGGCTGACGATTAGTTTTGAAATATATTTTTTAATAAAAAAATTATATAATTTTTTATATGAAAAATCAGATTAGATCTGATTTTTATCATAAAAAATTAAAGAAGAAAAGTTCTTCTTAAAGGTGTGCAAGGAAGAGAGAAATGTTCTCTCTTATATATAGGAGAATTGAGAAGAAAGTGTTCTTCTCTTGATCTCTATCGTAGCAATTTGATGTGTGGATCCAGAAAGAAAAGGAGAGGGTCTCCTTGTTCTTCATCTTCTTCGTATTTCTTTTAGATCAGCCAAAGTATGGTGTCTTCATGAGCTAGCACTTCTAGGGAGATCGATCAGGACTTCGTGTGGATACCTATAGAAGCCAGACATGTGTGCGGCTTCTGAGCATCATGAAGAACTAACTACTATAGATTTTAGATGCAGTGATCTGCTACTCACACTCAGGTATGGTGTTTTGAACTCAAATTCATATTTAGATATGATCTAAATATAATTCAGATATGATTTGAAATGATATAGATGTGATCTATGTTTGCTGAATTTTAGATTTCAGATTTACATACGTACATATTAGTTCATATCATAGATCCTATATGATAGTTTTAGATTTGATCTATGTATGCATCATAGATTAAATTATTTAATCTATATATATTCCACTATAAAATTTTAAACATGTATGCACAAAATCGCCACGCTTCCCTTCACTAACCTTAATGCAAAATTCTGATTTGCATGAAGATACTCCATGCCTAAGAAGCCTTGTCACCTACTCTTGAGAAGGATCAAGAATTTAGATCAATTAGTTGATATAATCGAATTCAAATCCGATTTGAATTCAAGTGTAGATGAGAAATCTATTCTCATCCAAACACCTCCACGCCACATCTCTATAAACCCCTGATTTTTGTGGGACAATCATTAAATTATTGAGATCATTGAGAGATCTTTGGTTCTAGGGTTTTGGGCATGAGGCTTGGGGTTGGGCGGCCTCTTGTTGGCATGTGAGCATAGAGGAGTTTCTTCTCCTCTTAGGTGAGCATCTTAGAAATCTATTCTAGGATTTTTGGGATAAGGAAAAATCAAAGAGAAGAGAGTTCTCCTCCCTCTATACCAATTCTAGATCCTCCATAAGTTTCATCTTCAGATCCGAAGGAGTTTGGGACATCTGAAGATTGAAGATAGATCAGCCTTCAAGAGGTTGTTACATGAGCTAGCACTCTCAAGATAGCAGATCAGCATAGGACTTCGAGTGGATCACTTGTAGATGTCGAACATCCTGTGTGGCTATGAGCAACCAGTAAGACCATAATTTTCAGATGCAGAGATCTGCTACTCGCACTAAGATATCATGTTCTAAACTCGTACTTGATATACATAGGATGTATTGTGTAGATATGATCTATAGATGCTTATTTTGATGTGATCATGCATGCTAATTTTATTTTTCAGATCATATACATGCATCATAACATATTATAGATCTTAGGATAGGCATTAAGATTAGATCTTGAGCATGCAGTATAGATTAAATAATTTAATCTAGTTTTTTGCTACATAAAAATTTTTAAAATATATGCTATGTGGCTATTGGTTTTCCAACATCTTTCACACATGAAACACTTCTATATAAAGACAAAAAACCAATTAAATATAGACCTAATCCAATTAGGTTCAAGACAACAGGTTAAGTCTAGCTCAAATACTTTGAACTAACTAAACTGAGAACTTGGATTAACACAATCTGCTAGCATATCAAATTAACCCTTAGAACTGACAATAAATTCAAATAAAATTAGACCAAGATCAAATCCCAAAGTGTCTGATCCATTAGGTTCCAAATCTAGCCAGTAGTGGGTCCATACTCTTGACCTAATCCTAATCTGATTAGATTAGGTCAACCCAATTACGCCAATTAATCAAAATTCTTTCTAATTAATTCTCGAGTTAAACTCCTTTAATTCTTACGAGCTCACAAGTCAAGACTGACATCTAGCAATGCATTATGACTATCCGAAAAAGAGAGAATTTGATAAAAATATCAAAATTATCCTTCAATGGTAAATTACCATGCAATTCAATCCTTTAGTCATACAACATCCCAAACAAGCAATGGATATAGAATCATGTCAAAACCAAATACTCACTACATGTATCTTGATCAAAAGGTGATGATTCAGTTGATGATATATCATCCTGCTTTGGTCAAAGATTTTCTGAATCATCATCCTGTGAGATCACATAGGATGTTTGTTGAAAAATATGTTCCAAAGCCAATCATCAGCCTATTGACGATTATGCTATTTGATGTAATTATATATGAATTAATTAATAAAATATTTATTTGATAATTTTTATCATAAATTTGTACATCTTCTATATCAAACGTCTGTGTTATGATGAAAGTCCTTAGGACTATTTTAAATCGATAAAGGAGGATTTATTGTTTAGTTCTTAAATAAGTTCGCGACCAAATGATATGCTATTACCAGGATGATAGACATATCAAGTATAGGTCGTAGTGTGCCATATATCGTTGGTTGTCCTCTTAACCAATGAGCTGGAGATGCTGGTATGGCATGCAGGTGAAATGTAGGAGTACATTTCATTGAACATGACCAACTCTGAAGCACTCTGCTATCAAGAGTCACTCCGAAGAGATATGGGTATAAGTGTCCCTCCGACCTAAGATCACCATGGTGACTTGAAGCAACTTACTGTGCTTTGGTGCCGAACTATCTGAATTTTTAAATCAGGATCAGAAGGTTTCTGGACATAGTCAAGTACTTGTGAAGGCCGTGCATGAGTCAAAATAGAATTGACCACTCCAAGAGATTGGAGAGAATGCTTTGCATTTTAATTTAGTAAGACCTTGGCTAGGGCAATCCTTGTGAGGAGTCACAGGATTTATTAGGTTGAGACACATAATCGATATACTTTTAAGAGTTAACAGTTTAAACTCTAAGTCATCCTTGTTGGAAAAGGTGCAGGGTTTCATGCATGAATTTCAAAACTTTTTTGAAATAAAATACAGTAAAATATATAAATTAAACCCTACAATTAGGACCTATAATATGTCATATTATATTTATAAATTAAAAAATAAAAGATTTTATATTGATCAAATCCATACCCTAGATTTGAAATAGTTTCAGATATAAAATCTAGATCATATTTAGATAAAAGAAGAGATTAGATCTCTTACCTTCATACGGATTGAGAACTCTACAGTTGATTTTCTTTGTTGTCTTTGGAGCTACACATGCATTCGGCCTCTACAGGTGATCCACACGAGGCTGCAACAAAATTGAAGGTTTGTCGAACGAAGATCCGCTCGAAGTGCTAGCTTCTTGCAGATCCCTCCGGATGATTAATCTAAAAAATATTCTTTGGATCTCTTGGATATTCTAAGAGATGAAAAATATGAGAAGGAATAAGGGAGAAGTCAAATCTTTTGACCTCCCTAAAATCAAAATTAATATTTAATAGAAAAGGGTCCTAAGAGAAGACAGATCTTCTCCTTCAGTACATCAATAATTGATATCCTGAAAACATCTCTATGCTAAAACTTGAGAAGACCTTCTTCTCTTAATATTTTTCTAATTTGTAGATCTTATGATATCTGATTTTTTTCATAAAAAAATCTCATGATTTATAGAGAAGAAGGGTTCTAAAAGAAACCATAAGAAAGACCTTCTTTTCTTCTTCTTCTTCCATCAGAACATGATCATATCATGTCCAAAATAAGATCACCATGCTCCAACTCTTTGGAGCATGAATTCACCACACCATCCCTCTTTCTCTTTAATATTTTTTATCATATAAAAAGACATAAAATAAAGAGATATTAATATGAAAGAAAAAAATAATAAGAGAAGACAATCTTCTCTCTACAAGACATCAACCTTTGATCTCTTGATTGAAGACTTTCCTCCAAGGATTTTGGTACCTCAAACCACCCATGTAATCCTTCTTTCTCTCTCATATTTTTATCACATAAAAACACAAAAGCAAAGAGGAAAAAATATGAAAGAAAACCAATAAGAGAAGACAATCTTCACTCTTACCTTTCTTCTCTACAAGACATCAACTTTTGATCTCTTGTTAGAGGACTCTCCTCCATGAATTTTGGTACCTAAAACGTCCCAGGTCTTCCTCGTTCTCCTCTAGTAATTCTCTCAATTTTCCATGAATTTTTGACTCCTATATCATGGCATATGGGGCGGCCTCCTTTTATATGGCAGACTAGGTCATAAGACCTAATCTAACAAGGAGTCCTTGGGGTATCCAACTCTTGGACACCCCCTATCTCATTTATTTCATGAATACCATGAAAATAACCATAAAAAGGGCAACAAAAAAGAGGATAAACATGGAGGAAGTTGGCACAAGAGAGTGAGGGAAGAGTCCTTATGAAGAGGGACTCTTTCAAAAAGAGAAATAGGCTAAACCACTTTCCATAATGAACCAAATTAATTTTCATATTGAACTAGATCAAATCTAATTCAAATCTTTAGAATAAGTGGTGTGAGATTACTTTTCGTAGATATAAAAATTATAAAAAAATTATCTAAAATTAATTAGTAAGCGTGGGCTTTGATTTTCTTAGGTGGCGCAAGAGAAGATGGAATCCTAGTCTAACTAGGATTCTTATTTAGATTAGGTCAAATACTTTGAACCCAATTTAAATTAATTATAATCTAATTAATGGTGATCTTAGTCTAACAAAAAGTTCAATTAAATCATATTAAATTATATTTAATTTAAATTTTAATTTAATTAAGAATTAGGTGCATACAAGTCTTAGTCAAACAGGGACTTGTTCTCCCTTGCAGCTGGCTTATCCAATAAATCAATTAGACTTAATCCACTTAAATTCAAACCAATTCTAATTGAATCATATTTAATTAAACTTGATCTCAACCTAATTGCTCAATCAGATTGAGCCAATTAGTAATCCAATTGCTAATGATTCTCCTGCAACACTTGCATTAGGTTAAACATCAATCACATTGATTGTTTAACGTTAGAACGATTCTCAATCATTGATTAACCATCTGATTAAGTTACAACCTCTTATGTGTATGACCCTATAGGTTCGAACCTAAGCTGGTAGCACAGAAACCAATTTCTATATCAGTCGAAGTAACCATTTAGCAATGGTTCCCGATGTCCAGATAGGTTGAATGTATGCAAAGCAACATTCTAAGAACCCTGACCCATGGTTACCATATAATTCATTCTTTTGATTAATAATGCTCAAGATGACTTAGAGTATGCTGTCAATCACTCATACAAGTCATCTCAATTGTGTCTCAAAATTTTGCAAATCCCGTAACTCCTCATGAGGATTACCCAGGCCTAGGTTTTGCTAAATTGAAACACAACGAGACATTCTCTTCCTGAAGTTAATCAGGAGTGGTCAATCCCATCTTGACTCACACACTGACTTCATAAATACTTGACTGTACCCTAAATCTTTCGAACCTATATTAAAAATATAGGTAGTCTGGCATCAAAGCACAGTGAGTTGCTTGTAAGTCACCGTGGTGATCTCAGATCGGAGGGACACTTATACCCATTGATCATAGTTAACTACTCTTGACAGTAGAGTGTTACATTGGTCATGTTTAATGTAGATGTACTCCTATATCTCACCTGGATGCCATACCAGTGTCTCCACACCACTTGCTTACGAGGACACCAACGCATATGGCATACAACGACCTACACTTGATAAGTTATCGTCCTTGTTAATAACTTATCATTTGATCGTGAATAGTTTAAGAACCATCTGATAAATCCTCCTTTATCGATTGATCACAGTTCTAAGGACTTCATCCTAATTTAGGAGTTCATTTAAGAAAGATAGAACTTTTATGATGAACTTGCCAAATAACTATTATTATTAGATAATTCATATACTAATTTCAATCATCAACCACTTAGATGATAGGCTTTAGGATACATTTTCCAATAATCCTAGCATCAAGGGTCAAAAGGATGAATTATATGATAACTATATCCAAATAGGTTCTTGAGTATTGCTTTGCATACATTTGGCCTATACGAATGTCAGACACCATTGCTAGATGGTTACTCCGATTGGTATAAAAATTAGTTTCTGTGCTACCGACTTAGGTTTGAACCTATGGTATCACATGTATTAGAAGTTTTTCTTCAATCACATGGCTAATCTGAAGAGTTTCAGTATATAGGGACTCTTCACCAGAGTCCCACTGGATGGAGACTCTGTTGGAGAGTCCCACTGGATGGGGACTCTAGAGAAGTCTTACTAGACTTGGACTCTATCATTAATGGAGGATTAATTAGTAATTAGATCACTAATTAGCTCAATTTGATTGAGCATTAAAGTCTGGATTATGTTTGATTGAATTAAATTCAATCAGGTCAAGTCTAATTTGGTTATGAGATGACCTAATCGGTAATGAAGAAATGATCCTGATTTGATCGGATCTATACCTCAATTAATTTATTAATTTGATCAAACTTAATTGAGGTTGTAAGAGTCTAATTAAATTAAATTTATTATATTTTATTTGAATCAAATTGGATTGGGTTTGAAAGAAATCCAATTGGTTAAACTCTAAAGTCCCAAATAAGTGGGACTCTCTCCCTTGCGCCCCCCAAATAATCTCATACCTTTTCTCACCATATAAAATTAGTTTGTATATGAAAAAATTAAAAAATTATCTTTCTTTTATCATCCATTAAGAATAGGAATTGGTTAATTTTGATTTGAATTCAAAATGGTTTGAATTTCAACTTAAAACCTTATCCATATCCTTCCACACGTTGGCTATTTTTGAAGGGCTCATTGTGTGCAAGAAAAGGAAGTCTTTTTGATAGTTTTTATGTTTAATTTTTTTTGGTAAGTCTCTCTTTAAGTTAGATAAGGGTAAGAAAAGGTTGAAGTCAAATTAAAATTCAAAATGGTTTGAATTGTAACAAACTCCAGCCCTTATCCTATCTTATTTGGTTTGTGCGATAACCATAAAAAGGCCATAATTTTATGTCCCAAAAGAAGAGAGATTTTTACTATGAGATACCAGAGAGAAAGAGAGTCAAAAATACTTCTTTGGGGCATGAGGTTTGGATGGATTTTCTTCTTTCATGGCATGAACAAAAGAGGAGACCGACCTTCTCTCGGGTGAGTGACCTAGAACTATTCAAAAATTTTGGGTGAGAAAAAAATCAAAAAGAAAAGAGTCTTCATCAGATTTTTTTCCACTATCCAGTATTATATCTAATCCATCTTTGACATTGAAAAGGTTCGAAGTGATTGAAGGAAGAGATCAAATCAAATCTGCCATCAGAAGCCAACTGCATAAGCTAGCACTCTCGCAGAGGGCTGATCAGTTTGAGGACTTCGTGTGGACCATCCGTAGAGGTCAGACACTTGTGCGGCTATGAACGACTAGAGAAAAATTTTACATCTACATTCTCAACTATGAAGATTGACTATCCACACTCAAATATTGGGTTTGAAATCCTAGAAGTGGTGGATTAGATCTATCACTAATTGTTGTTCTTGTTCAAACACTTGTAATATTAGATTCAGATTTTTATGCATATAAATTTATATTATAAATTTATTTATCAGAGTTTTAAGATCAGATCTTATATATATATTTATAGATTAAATAGTTTAATCTAATATTTTTTTCATTAAAAATTTTGAAATACATGCATGAAACCCTACGCGATCCTACAATGGTATCAGAGCCAGGTTGCTTATAACATGAATTTATTCTTGCATATAATCTAATATTGCATATATTTAGGTCTATAATTTAATATATGATATCTAGATCTAAAATTAATTATTGATCTGATCACACAAACTGATATAAGATTGTCCTACTGTAAGATTTACCCCTTGCAGTGCAAAAATTATCCTAGTTTGTGATGATCTTATATAATCTAATTTTAATTATTTAGATTATATCTAAATAATTAATTTAGTATCTGAGTAATATAGTAATCTGATTGGATAGATCCTATAGCCATCCGATCATAGGAGAAATTAAGGTATCACAACTCTATTTGCCCATTTGATAGGATCTCCTATGGTGTGTAGGGGTGCTGCGCAGTCTTTTTCATGATGATGAACAATGAAAAGAATTTTAAATTTTTATTTTAGATCTAAAATAATATATATTAAATTTAAAATTAATATTTTGATCATTAGATGATTGATTGTGAAAATATTTTATAAAATTAAAAATTATTTTCAAACATCGAATCCGAACCCATGTTAGCCCAAAACTTAATTGAGAATTAAGCGATCTAGATTTAAGAATCAAAGATCTAAGGTATTAATTTCATAATTCATGGGTTAATGGGTTAGCTCGAGTCAAGTCTATTTAACTGAGTTAGACCTAGGGTTAGAAATCATTGATAATAGACCATGTTAGTAATTGATCAAATCTAATTAAAAATTAATTCTGATTGGGTCAATTTCTTCTCTTGATCAATTTCAATAGTTGTAGTTGGTCCAGTCCATATCTTTGATTAGATCAATATGAACTTTGATCGTGGCTCTGTGGTCGAACCCAAGTCTATAAGTTGATCAAATTGAAAATGACTAACTAGTTGGTTTCTAAGGTAAGTATGGCAGCTTTGATCGGTGGTCATTAATTGGGAGCTATTCACATAGATGAATCTATATCAGTTAATGGCATATCCCTCCCACTGATCTCACTTACTTGGCCAATATGGTGAATCATGTTTTGATTAGATCACTTAATGATTGGTGTTGATCTATGCTAACTAGAAAATTAGTATGACTAATTCAGATATTCCTAGTTCAACATGTCTTGAGTCTTTTTTATGACTTGGTGAAGTCAGTGAGAGGATTCATGATTGGTTGGCTGGATCAGCTTATGCCTAATCTTCTTTAATCTGACTTGGTGAAGTTAGTGAGAGGATTAAGATTAACTGGTCAAGTTTTTTCTCATCTCTCAATTCAACCAATTAAATTCTCTAAAATTATTAGGTCCCTAAAATAAAATAGTTATGGTGATAACTAGATCATAGCCTCTCATTAAGTTTATTGATAATGAGTCCAATAGTTTAGATGATCATTGAAGGTGCCAAATGCCTGGTGCTCATCTGACTATCAGAATTATCATTCATAATATGTGGATTTAGTTGTATCTTTCTGATGATGGTCAGATTGATCGAGCCACACTCGGGCCTGATTACTAATTTGTCAGATGCACTAAATTCTGGCATGCTAATGGTTAGATCTAACCAGAACTTTTAGTAGAGGTGCTACACACCTACTGAAGAGATGTCTGGAGTAAAATTAAATGCTAGAAATTGTTTGATGAAATAATTGGTTAAGAACCTATCCATGGGTGCACAAGAGATGGCCGAGCCACACTAAGGCCCATGTACAGTTCATATGGATTCTAGTGCCCACTAAGAAATTAGTGTAATTCCTCGAATTGAAGGTAGAGGCTATCAATTCGAATAAAATAGTAGGAGAACCTTTAGACTAAAAATCATTTATTGAAGCTTAATCAATTCATACATTAATTAGGTTTTGGTTTTTTTTTGTAGTTATGGCCACCATTTTATTGCTTCGATCACTATTAGATAGTGATAAATTGATGAGACCAAATTTCGATAGCTGGTATCGAAAGCTCAAAATAGTCTTGGAGCATGAATGGATCTTGTATGTATTGACAGATTCAGCACCCGAGGAGCCAGCTCCAAATGCACGTAGCATGATCAAAGACACTTATCAGAAGTGGCTGAACGATTGAACTATGGTTCGTTGCATTATGCTGGTGGCAATGAATAATGAGTTCAGCCATCATTTCGAGAATGCTCAGCCATAGGACATGTTACAAATATTGAATGAGTCTTTTGGCATACCCGATGATGTTGAGAGGCACAAGACTAGTTATGCCATTTTCAATGCTCGAATGAGAGAAAGAGCGTCAGTCATCGATTATATACTGTACATGATCGAAATGATTGAGCATTTAAACAAGCTTGGCTTTTTCCTGCATGAGCAGTTGGAGAAAGATGCCACTTAAAACTCTCTGCCTAAGTCCTACCTCCCTTTCCTCACTCATTTTCGAATGACAAAGCCTACGGTCAATTACCACGGCTTGCTAGAATTACTGCAGAACTTTGAGAAGGATCACTAGCTTCAAAAGGAGTCAGTAAATATAGTGGGAGGATCTTCTTCTGGATGTCGATCCTTTAAGAAAAAGAAAAAAATAAGAAGAATAAGAAAAGAGTACAAAGTGCTGGGGCACCCAAACTCAGTTAGACCAAAAAACCCAAGTCCAATCAGAGTCAAGCAAAATGCTTCTATTACAAGAAGAAGGGGCACTGGAAGAGAAATTATCCTCAGTACATTGCTTTCTTGGATCCAAACAGGCCAAGAAAGAAGCAAGTTATTGCTGTACAAGGTAATTATATGATAACACCTTATAATTTCTCAATTTGTGATTCTATACCTGGGTATTAGATATCAAAAGCCCTTTTAATATTTGCAATTCGTTGCAGGGTCTGTAGGTCAGTAGGAGATTTGAAGAAAATGAAAAATTTCTCAATGTTGGAGATGGAAGATCAGTTCCAATTCTAGCATTTGGAATTATTAAGCTTGTATTCAAGTCGAATATACTTGTTTTTAGTGAATGTCATTTTTGTCCTTCTTTTTTATTGAACATTATTTCTGTAGGTCTCTTGGCCATGAATGGTTATGAAATTTTAATAAAAAAAAATAATTTTAATATCACTATGAATGGTATTAATGTAATGAATGGATAGCTGAACAATGATATTTACATATTGTCACAACCTGTTAGTGTAATGTACACATCCAGCAAACACCCTAGAATTAGTGATGTCTTCGATATCTATCTTTGGCACTGTAGGTTAGATCATGTTGATAAGAACAGAATAAATAAGTTGACATGAGAGAAAATCTTTGAAGTTAGTGATTGTGAATCACTTCCAACCTGTGAGTCCTATTTTCTTGAGAAAATGACCAAGTCACCTTTTATTGAAAAAGGTAAGCGAGCTAGTGAAGTTCTAAGTCTCATACATACTAATATCTGTGGATCGATAAACACCAGTAATAGAAGTGGATATTATTATTTCATTACTTTTATAGATAATTTATCGAGGTATGGGCACATCTACTTAATGACGCATAAGTCAAAATCATTTGAAATGTTCAAACGATTTCATAATAAAGTAGAAAAATAAACTAGATAGAGTATTAAAACTCTTTGATCTGATCAAGGAGGAGAATATCTTTTCAGTGAATTTCTGACATACTTAGAAGAGAATAGAATTCTCTCGCAATGGACCTCTCTTGGAACACCACAGCATAATGGTGTATTGGAAAGGAGGAATCAAATCCTATTAGATATGGTTCGATCCATGATGGACTTTGCAAGTCTATCGATCTCTTTTTGGGGATATACACTCGAATCGACTTGTTATATTTTAAATAAAATTTTGAGTAAGTTTGTAAGTAAAACACCATACGAAATATGGACAGGGCATAAGCTAGCACTCTCTCACCTTAGGATTTGGGGATATCCGACTTATATCAAACGTCTGAAAACTGACAAACTTAGACCTAGATCTGACAAGTGTCTATTTATAGGATACCCAAAAGAGATCAAAGTATATTACTTCTACCTTGCTGACGAACTGAAGGTGTTCGTCAGCAATAAGGTAGTCTTTCTAAAAAAAGATTTTCTTGAAGAAGGAACTAATGCCTCAAAGATTGAACTTGATGAAGTTCGATCGGTAGAAGATCTGACACAATCTAGTAAACTCATTGTGTTAGACTTGATTAGATCAAATCCAGAACCTGTTGTAGAAATATCTTTAAGGAGATCTAGTAGAGTACCACATCAACTGGATAGATACTATTGTTTCTTGATCTGAGATGGTGACCCAGTTGAACTCGATGAGAACAGTGAGGATCCGATTACCTATATAGATGCAATGCAGAGGTTTGAATCCAATAAGTGGCTGAAAGTCATGAAATTCAAAATGGAGTCCATGAAAGTAAAAAATGTATGGACATTGGTTGACCCATCTGAAGAGATAAAACTCATAGGGTGTAAGTGGGTCTTCAAAAGGAAGAGAAGCATAAATGGGAAGGTGGAGACCTATAAAGCCCGTCGAATTGTCAAGGATTACCGTCAGCATTATGGTATTGACTATAACAAGATATTTTCTTCTATGGCAATGCTCAAGTCCATTTGGATCATGCTTGCGATAGCAACACATCTGGACTATGAAATCTAGCAAATAGATGTGAAAATAGCCTTCTTAAATAGAGAGCTAGAAGAACAAGTGTATATGATATAACTTGAAGGTTTCATATCCACAGATGAGTCAAAGGTGTGTAAGCTTCAGAGGTCCATTTATGGACTTAAGCAGGCATCTCGGAGTTGAAACATGCATTTTGATAAAGTGATCAGAACATATGACTTCATTAAGAATGGAGAGAAATTCTGTATATACAAGTGGGTTAATAACTCATAATAGTATTTTTTATTTTGTATGTGGATGATATTCTCTTAATCGAAAATGACATCTTTGTATTACAAGGAATAAAAGTTTGGTTGTCATCTCAGTTCTCCATGAAGGACTTGGGAGAAGCATTCTTCATCCTTGGGATGAAGATCTATAGAGATAGATCTAAAAAGTTGCTTGGATTATTCTAGTTGACATACATTGATACAGTGCTAAAAAAATTTAGCATGGAGAATTTCAAGAGAGGCTATCTTCTGATAGGCCAAAAAATTTTTCTCTCAAAGAGTGATTGTCCGACAACTCCTCAAGAGAGAGAGCGTATGAGTAGAATTCCATATGCCTCAGTAGTGAGATCTATTATATATGCCATGACATGAACTCAATCAGACATGGCATACTCACTAGGGATAGTGAGTAGATACCAGTCTGATTCAGGTGAGAACCATTGGAAGGTCGAAAGACCATCCTTAAGTATTTGAGAAATACTAAGGATCAGTGGGTTATCTATAGAGAATCTGACTTAAAACTTATGGGGTTTACAGACTCTAGTTTTCAGTCAGATCATGATGACAGCAAGAGCATGTCAGGATATATTTATACCCTGAATGGTGGAGCAATCTGCTGGAAGAGTTCTAAGCAGCATACTATGGCTGACTCTACTTGCGAGGCAGAATATATCGTGGCATCCGATGCTGCGAAGGAAGCTGTGTGGTTATAAAAATTATCAATGAGCTCGGAGTGGCACCCTCCCTTGATAGCCCCATCTTATTGTACTGTGGCAGCATTGGCACCATTGCTCCAGCAAAAGAATCAAAGTCACATCAGCAGACCAAGCACATTCTGCGT
This sequence comes from Elaeis guineensis, assembly GCF_000442705.2. Classification (NCBI taxonomy): domain Eukaryota; kingdom Viridiplantae; phylum Streptophyta; class Magnoliopsida; order Arecales; family Arecaceae; genus Elaeis; species Elaeis guineensis. Next base: position 44,754,724 of record NC_025999.2, read on the forward strand.
CACTATCATTTGGTTCGAAAAATCATGGATCGAGATAACATTGACCTTTTGAAGATCGATGGAAAGGAGAATCTGACCGACCCATTAACTAAAGCCCTTGCGGTAAAGGAGTTCAAAGATTATAAAATGAAGATGGGTATACGATACTGTACCAATTGGCTTTAGTATCATCAGTCTGTTGATGATTGTGCTATTTGATGTAATTGTATATGAATTAATTAATAAAATATTTATTTAGTAATTTTCATCACAAGCTTGTACATCTTCTATATCGAATGTCTGTGTTATGATGAAAGTCCTTAGGACTATTTAAAATCGATAAAAGAGGATTTATCGTTTAGCACTTAAATGAGTTCATGATCAAATGATATGCTATTACTAGGATGATAGACATATCAAATGTAGGTCATTGTGTGTCATATATTGTTGGTCATCCTCTCAACAAAGGAGTGTAGAGATAGTGGTATGGCATACAGATAAAATTTAAGAGTACATTTCACTGAACGTGACCAACTTCGAAGCACTCTACTATCAAGAGTCACTCCGAAGGAATATGGGTATAAGTATCCCTCCAACTTGAGATCACTACGGTGACTTGCAAGCAACTCACTATGCTTTGATACTGAACTATCTAAATTTTTAATTCAGGATTGGAAGGTTTCTAGGTATAGTCAAGTACTTGTAAAGTCAGTGTGCGAGTCAAGATGGAATTGACCACTCCAAGAGATTGAAGAGAATGCTTTGTGTTTTAATTTAGTAAGACCTTGATCAGGGCAATCTTTGTGAGGAGTCATAGGATTTATTAGGTTGAGACACATAATGGATGTACTATTAGAGTTGACAATTTAAATTCTAAGTCATCCTAGCATCAAGGGTCAAAGGGATGAATTATATGGCAACTATATCCAAATAGGTTCTTGAGTATTGCTTTGCATACATTCGGCCTATACGGATATCAGGCACCATTGCTAGATGGTTTTTTTGATTGGTATAGAAATAAGTTTTTGTACTTTCGACTTTAGGTTCAAACCTAAGGGGTCACATACATTAAAAGTTTCTCTTCGATCATATGGCTAATTTGAAGAGTCCCACTGGATGGGGACTCTGTTGGAGAGTCCCACTGATCGGGGACTCTAGAGAAGAGTCCCATTAGACTTGGACTCTATCATTAATAAAAGATTAATTAGTGATTAGATCACTAATTAGCTCAATTTGATTGAGCATTAAAGTTTGAATCAAGTTTGATTGAATTGGATTCAATCAGGTCAAGTCTGACTAGGTTATGAGATGACCTAATCGGTGAGGGAGAAATGATCCTGATTTGATCGAATCTATGGCTCAAATACTAATTTGATCAAATTTAATTAAAGTTATAGGAGTCTTATTAAATTAGGTTCATTATATTTTATTTGAATCTAATTAGATTGGGTTTGAAAGAAATTCAATTGGTTAAACTCTAGAGTCTCAAATGAGTGGGACTCTCTTCCTTACGCCATCCAAATTGTCTCACACCTTTTCTCACCATACAAAATTAGTTTGTATATGAGAAAATTAGAAAATTATCCTTCTTTTGTCACCCATTAAGGATAAGAATTACTTGGTTTTGATTTGAATTCAAAATGGTTTGAATTTCAACTTAAAACCTTATCCATATCGTTTCACATGTTGGCTGTTTTTGAAGGGGCTCATTGTGTGAGAGAGAAGGAAGTCTTTCTAATAGTTTTTCATGTCTAATTTTTTTAGATAAGTCTCTCTTTAAGTCAGATAAGGGTGAGAAAAAGTTGGAGTCAAATTAAAATTCAAAATGATTTGAATTGTAGCAAACTCCAGTCCTTATCTTGTCTTATCTGGTTTGTGCGACAACCATAAAAAGGCCATAATTTTGTGTGCCAAAAGAAGAGAGCTTTTCATTGTGACATATTAAAGAGAAAGAGGGTCATAAATACTTCTTTGGGGTGTGAGGTTTGGCTGGGTTTCCTTCTTCCTTGGCATGAATAAAATAGGAGACTGATCTCCTCTCGGGTGAGCGACCTAAAACTATTCTAGGATTTTGGGTGAGAGAAAAACCAAAGAGAAGAAAGTTTTCATCAGATTTTTCTCCACCATCTAGTATTTTCTCTAATCTATCTTCGACATCAAAAAGGTCTGAGGCAATCAAAAGAAGAGATCAAATCAGATCTGCCATCAAAATCTGACTGCGTGAGCTAGAACTCCCATAGAGGGCTGATCGGTCTGAGGACTTCGTGTGGACCATCCGTAGAGGTCGGACACTTGTGCGGCTATGAGTGACTAGAGAGAACTTTCAGATCTATATTTTTAATTATGGAGATCAACTACCCATGCTCTAGTATTGGGTTTGAAACTATAGAAGTGGTGGATTAGATCTATCACTAATTGCTGTTCTTGTTCAAATGCTTGTAATATTAGATTCAGATTTTTTTGCACATAAATTCATGTTATAAATCTATTTGTAGGAGTTTTAAGATTAGATCTTATGTATGTATTTATAAATTAAATAGTTTAATCTAATATTCTTTCACTAAAAATTTTGAAATGCATGCATGAAATCTCTGTGCGATACTACAATGTTCGCTCCCCTTATTAGGAGTGACCGATCCCTTATTGACCACTCACAACCTTCATGCATGCTTCATAATTTTTAAAATACCCCACACAAGTATCAGAGAACTAAGCTAGAGAATGAACCAAAATATTGATTCATATACATAAGGTACCATGGTGATCTCAAGTTTAAGGATCACTTGCACAACTCACACCAGAGAACAACTAGCTGACATGCAAATACGGCTCCATCAAATATTCTCTCGTAGGTCAATTCAGTGAAATTATTCTCTAATAAGCACCTACATTCTTGTATTAGTGTCACACACAAGTGGTTGTGATATCAACCACCCTCTCCATCGAGCATATATAGGATATGCCGGTCTTTTTGATATCATTGATCTCTGACTCAATGAACCAACAACTAAAAATATTTTAGATCAATGCTATCAAGGATTTATGTTTCACTGACATGGTCTCATCATGATCCTAAAACCATTATCTTAATCTATAAGATTCATTATAATCTTAAACAAGTATAAGATGTAGCATATAATGAATCAAAGATGCCTAACTTTATTAATAAACAATATCAAATACATGAGTTTAGAAGATAAAATATAAAAAAATATCTCATTGCATCACATATGCGATTGGCTTGTAGGGCATTATTCTTTCAATCTTCTACTTGCACTAAAACCAATCGCTCCTATACTTGATGCCTATACAATCTAGGTGGCAGTCAAACTGTTATAATGATAAGATCTTAATGAACAGGTCCGCTATATTGTTCTTTGTGTCAACTCGCTCAATGACCATATCGCATCTTTCGATTATCTCTCGAATGAGGTGGAACCGCCTTAGGATGTGTTTAGATTTGTGATGAGATCTTGGTTCCTTAGCTTGAGCAACTGTCCTTATATTGTCACAATAAAGAGGCACTGGTTGTTTAATTCTAGAAACTACATTCAACTTTGAGATGAACTTCTTTATCCAGACGGCCTTCTTAGCAGCCTCACTAGCAGCAATATACTAGGCCTCAGTGACTGAGTCAGCAATAATTTATTTTTTAAAATTTTTTCAACTCACTACAACACCATACAGGATGAACACATATCCATATATGGATTTACTATCATCCAGAACAGATTGAAAATTGAAATCAGTAAAGCCTTTCAGTTTCAAATTAGATCCACCATATATAAGAAAAATATTTCTAGTCCTTCTCAAGTACTTGAGAATATATTTCATAGCTTTTCAATGATCCTCCTCTAGATCCATCTGAAATCTACTTACAATACCGAAAGTGATAGATGTGTGCCCTAGATGCCAGATTGGTTGACACATTCCGGTACAAATCTAAGGGCAAATTTGTAATTTTGACTATAAATAAATAAAAGGGTTATTCTACTATCACATTGTGTACATTATGTCTGTGATACATCTTTTGAGTTAGTAGGAATGTTAATTTATATTTTTAAGAATTAAAAATTTAAGGCATGAATTTACATAACTAACTTATAAACAGCTCCTGACCAAAGGATCATCACGAGGATGGTGATCGATCCGGAAGGTTGGTGTACGATCATTTTCTTAGAGTAGATGTGTCTTAAGTCTACAGTGTGGAGACACTAGAGTGAGAGTACAGATATTCATTGAGAAGAGTACTGAGCATGACCACCTCGAGCAGTCATAAGGAAGTCTACCTTCTCGTCGATGACTTGCTCGATGCTGCAGCTGTGTGTCTAGTTCTTTGACCTGAGGTACATCGACAGTTTATCTTGAGTTGTTATAGTTTGACTACACCATAACTCAATCTCCTAGTCATTTGAAACCCTGAGGTGTATGTTGGCTATAGCATGTTTATTGTAGGAACCAAATCGCACCAAGAAGGGATCTATCAACCTCGGTAGATAAGAGGAGTAGTCCTATGATGATCGAAAGATTGAGTCCTTAAGCCCATGGTCATGGCAAAGTGAAATAATAAAAAAGAATTTTCCATTAAGATTTCACATCGAACTTGGATCGATCGATTGATTCATATGACTAATGTTGGGTTTGACGAGTTCACCTTAACCCTAATTCAGTCAGGACTCAATGTAGAAGAACTCAATCACACAGGTAGCTGCACCGAGAGGTTCATCTTCATTTCTGATGGGTTGCCATCATATACTGCTAGGTGTCACTGATGGATTTTGGGAGCAATTAGAATGATCTTGATGATCGATCATTCTAATTGTCTGAATCAGAAAAGTTCTGATCCATTGAAAGAAGTTTCGATGATGTCGATGATGAGATCACAACATGTCTCATTACCATATAAAAATGAACCTAACTAGGTCACTCAAACAAGAGTTAAGATCTGGATGTCATCAATTGAGCTAGCCCAGTTCGATTGATTTGGATTAGATCCAATTAGGTTCAAGGAAATCATGCTAGCACACGATTGAGCCTAACTTTCTCCTCGTGTAATCTTTTCTATCTCGATTGAGCCAAATGTGATTTGACTCACCCAGAGAACCTTGAGAAAGTTTTTCATAGTTTGACTGGAGCCAGTCCAGCTTAGAAAGGATTTGTCTTAATTCATGAGATGAATTTAAGACAACACCTGCTAATTCCTGTCACCTGCCATTTTCGTTTTAGGACATTGGTCAAACGTTGACCCATGGACCTTGGACTGAAGGCCACTTGGCAAGAGGTCATTGGAGTGCTTTTGTGGAGTATCCACCTGCTAAATTGGGCCTCAAAGTGGGTGCCATATTCAGATTGGGCATGCACCCCAAGTGGATAAAGATAGAGTCCCATGAGATGAGGACTCTGATCCCTTGATCAACTTGGACTGTGGGACGCAAATCTCACTGTGCTTTTCCAGTGTTGGCACCAATAGTAGGAGGGATTGTGGAAATTCTTATCTAATATGATCAGATGATATCACTCCACCAATCAAAATTTTTTCAGAATTAATTAAAATTTTTTGATTGGTCGAATGATGTGGCACTGCATAGCGCAGCAGGGTCTATTTAAACCCTGTCTGTGCCTAGGGTTTAGAGACTCTACTCAATAACCAGTAAAAGCCTGAATCCTCTCCACTTCTCTATACTCCCTCTGCTCCTCTCCCTCCCCTCTTCACATCCAAGAGGTTGGGCATCCATCTGGTGCTTGTCCAAGGCGTGGTGGCTCTCTGATTAGAAGGCTGCAGAGATTTATCGAGAAGCTGCTGCTCCAGCTTCAGAAGATCTTTTGAAGATCTTTCAGATCAGATCTAGATCTAATTTTTAGAGCAAAAATTTGCAAGGAGAAGACAATCAAGATCCTACTCGAGTGGATACCGGTAGAGGCCAAGCGACTGTGTGGCTATTTTAGAACCTCGGGCATTGCTGCGATCATCTACAGGATAATCTAGTTACCCTAGAGGTATTTTTCTATTTCTCATATTTTTAGATTTAATTTTAGATTTAATATTAGATAATAAAAATTAGATCTAATAGATCATAGATCTGAAATATTGTAGGATAATTTTTTTGAAATATTTCATCTCAAATCTCATTAGATCTGGAAGATCCTACAAGGAAAAAGCTGATTTTTCCTTCAGAAAGCATAAGCCATATCAGGTTGATACACAGCGTAGCATACATAATCGATCCTACAACCAAATAATAAGAAATAGAACTCATCCTATTTATCTCTTTAGGTGTTTTAGGAGACATCTTCTGAGAGAGTTGTATGCCATGACTCATGGGTAAGTAACCTCTTTTACTTCCTTCCATATTGAATCTCTTCAACATAAGATCTATGTACCTAGACTGGGACAAGCCAAGCATCCTTTTCGATCTATCCCTATAGATCTTTATACCAAGTATATAGGATGTTTCACCTAAATCTTTCATGAAAAACTTTTGTGATAGCTATATTTTGATCGATTGCAACATAGGGATGTCATTTTCAATGAGCAGTATATCATCCACATACAAGATCAAGAAGATAATGGTACTCTCACTAGTCTTCTTATGCATATATGGTTCATCCATATTTTTGATGAAGCCAAATAATTTGACTGTCTCATCAAAATGGATGTTCCAACTCTTCGATGCTTACTTTAATCCATAAATAAATTTTTTTAGCTTGCATACTTAATTTGCCCTCCCACTGGAGATAAATCTCTTTGACTAAGTCATATAGACTTCTTCCTCAAGATTTTCATCGAGAAAATCAGTCTTGACATCTATTTGCCAGATCTCATCGTCATGATATATAGCTATAGCAAGCATAATCCAAATAGACTTGAGCATGGCTATAGGCAAAAAGATTTTTTCATAGTCAACACTTTATCTTTGTCTGAAATTATTAGCCACTAGCTTGGCATTATAGGTCTCTACTGGGCCATTTACTCCAATCTTATTCTTGAAGATGAAAGAAAAATATCCGATCTAATCAGATCACCTGGGTATAATTTGAAAATTTTTTTTATTCTATTAATTTATAACCATTATAAATTATCTTGGTTGTAGTAGATAGGGATCAAATAGTGAGGGTTTCTTTCTTGAATCCTAAGCCCTATGAGGTCTGAACGCATAGACCCTCTACTTTGTGCACACGCTAGGTTCCATAGAGAAGCGGGATGATTTTCTTAGGCATTAATCTTTAGAAGGAAAGCGAGGGGAGGAATGAGATCTGATCTTCAAAGCCTTGGAAGGATTCTTCATGCCAAGAACCAAGACCCCAAGGGACCCCACGTTGAGAAAAGGAAGATGCCCAAAAATTGGTGCCCCCTCTTTTGGTTTTTATCGCACAAAACCAACCTTTCACATCGATATTTTTTTTCTCTATGTTTGTCATGCAAAACAAAAGACTAATTAGTGATGGAAATTGATCCTTCCATTAAGTAGATGTGGCACCCAAATTTGATTAGAAGTTCTAAGTAATTTAGGATACAAAACCTTATCCAAAGAAGGAGATGTATTAAAGAAAGGAGAGTGCCCACTTTTATTTGCGTGAACTCTTCACCATGCGCTCCCATATGGGGTGGAAATAAATCAGCCCCCTCCCTCCTTTGATCAGCCACTATGAGAGAGAGAGTCCCAGCTATTTGGGACTCTTTAGTTCTAAACCAATTTGCTTCAAATTTGACTCATTTTGGATCTGATTCGAACTCAATTCGAACTAGATTCGAAAAGCCTATTAATCCTAATCTAATTAGAATTCTGATCCAAGTCTAACTTAGATTTTTAACCCAATCAAGTCTTAATTAGACATAAATTTAATCTCTTATAGATCCTTTGGATCATTGATCAGATCATCATCATCCTCGAAATTAAACCTAAACCTCATATCTAGTGTTAGCTAGACATAGTCAACTGTTTAATCCCATATGATCTCTAACTTAATTCTTAATTAAGCTAATCTATTTGTTCAATCAAGTTACATACTTTCAAATTGAACATATAGACTTAGGTCAATTCTTTCCTACTTTGCCTGACTTTGTACGTGACTCCATAGGTTCGAACACTAAGCCAGTAGTGATAGAAAATCAGATAAGATTGCATGTATAGACTTCAAAACTCTTTTAAAATAGCAGCAAAAAATGATTTAGGTTAAATCCTTTAACTGCACATGCAGTAGATCTAATCTACATCTACCCAAGCTCTAGATCTAAGACATACATATAATCTAAAAATTAAAATAAAATTGAGATCAGATCTCAATACCTTGCATGGATTAAAATTCACCACAATCGATGATCTTAGATCTGAAGGTTCTTGAGCTACACACGTATCCGGCCTCTATAGATATCCATCAGGATCAACCATAAACTCTTCTTCTCATTGTAAATCCATCTTCTGTAAATAGGATCTCAGCCTTTTGAATCTTTGATCACATGTTGATCTCTGACTACAGTTTCAATGCTTGAACTACAGCCTTTCTCCCTTTTGCTTGAGGTAGAAGAAAACATCCTTCTCCTTGGGCATGTGAGATGATGGGATGCCCAATACTTGGGTGTTGGAAAGAGAGGAGGTGTGGAGAAGGAGAGGAAGAGTTTTGAATTCTCAAAATTCAATTCCTTCTTAACCCTAGGAGATCATCTCTTTAAATAGGCCTTTCTTGATTTCAAATTGTTATCCAATCAGGCTAAAAAGATTAGATCTTATCTCATAAGGTCTTTTACCTTTTAATCTAATTTTTTTTTCAAGAAAATCAGATCTAATTGGAAACGCCCTTATCTCATAAGTCAAGTGGATGTGGTGCCCTCATCTTATAAGGCAAGATGAGAGGGCGCCACATAAATTTTTAGGCAGATAGTTGGGGTGCCAATAGTTGGCACCCCCTTAGGGTTTTCATGCATAAGAGAGAGGGGCCACACTCTCTCTTTCTCCTTTGATGCCTATGCAAGAGAGGAAGTGGGCCCCTCTCTCTATCTCACACCCTCTCCAAGGGCAGGCACCATCTCTTCTTTCCAATTAATCTTCGCCACAAAAGAAAAAATAAGGGAGAAAATGAGAGGATTAGCTTGTCAACTCATTGACTTGATCCAATCCTTTTAGATCCATAAATAGGTGCCCCACTAAATCCAAATAAAATTAATTTTAGATTAGGTTTAAGGTAATAGACTTGATCCAATCCTTATCTAATAAGGAATCGAAGTCTAGAGAAGAATTAGGTTTAACCATTCGCTAGCATAGTTCTCTTAAACATAATAGGATTTCACTAAATCCTAATCCAATTAGAACTTCACAAGTCAAATTGGTAAATTCAAGATTAAATTCCTTAATGTGTGACCCCATAGATTTTATTCTATCTGGTAGTGAGATATATTGTGATCTCTATCATAATATCATCAAAACTCCTTTTAATAGGTTGGAATAATTCCAGCTCTATCCTTTGAGGGTCATCGATCATCAAAATGATGCTCGATGAGTCCCGTAATCTACTAATGATACTTAGCAGTATGTAGTGGCAACCAGTAGAATGAAAATATAAATCCTTAAGTATAGTTATCGTATGATTTAGTCCTTCTATCGTGAGTCCTAACTTGATGAAGGTCTTAGAGAACTCGTCAGATCTATTATCAGTCATATGCCAGATTAGCTCGACTCGAGTTCACTTGTGAATTCCATGAAATTTTTTTTTCAGTATTCACACTTACTTTGGCCAAAGACTTTTTGAACTCAGTCTCGCAAATTGCATAAGACTTTTCCTTTTCTATCAAGGTCGATAGATTTCTTCTAGGTACATTCTACTTCTAACAACGAATCTGAATCTATTATAGCCAACATACACAATAAAGATCTGAATAGCTAGGGACCAAGAAATGTGCACTCAAAATTAGTAGCTTCACTACGAATAGCTGATGATACCGTAGGTAAAGGACCAATCACATCACTACAGCATCAAGATAACTATTGACGAGTGAGTAGACATCCAAATGATTTATCATGTTGGTTATGCTCAGTACAAGTTATTTTCTAACAACCACCCATACTCTCATCTCAGTATCCTTACACTGCAAACCCAAGACTCATCTGCCCATAAGAGTGATGAACAGTGCATCGATCTTAAATAGATTGATTACTATCCTTCATGACGATCCTTTGATTGAAAGTATTTAGAAACTTATCACTAATTAATGTATGTCTCAAATTCTCAACACCTTGAGAATATATAAAAATCATCTTTGTTAATTTTTAGGATAATTCATGGATACATAAACAGGATTGAAAAAAGAAAGTTCTTTATTAATATAAAAATATTATAAGTACAATGGTAAGTTCTGAAAATATAAAATATGTCAGCTAACAATTGGCTTCTAGCGCACTCATCTAACAAACTCTCACTTGATCTAAAACTAATTGGCTATATACCTAAGGCCCATCTTCTTAAGGTGAGCTTCGATCTTTTGCTAGCTAAGAGGCTTGGTCAAAAGATCCACCACATTATGCATAGAGTCGACTCTCTACACCTCGATGAACTTTTTCTCACAGTATTCGCGTATAATGTGGAACCACCACTTTATATGCTTAGATTTCTAATGAGATCTGGGCTCCTTAGCGAGAGTTATGGCATCGTTATTGTTGTAGTGTAGTGAAATGACATCTGATGGCATCACATCCAGCTCTGTAATAAACTTCTTGAACCAAAAGGCTTCCTTAGCAGCTTCAAAGATGGCGATGTACTCAACTTTTATGGTCGAATCTGTAATGATCAATTGCTTGAAACTCTTTCAGCTAACCACACCATCATTACACAAGAAAATATACTCTGATGTAGACTTTCTATCATCGACATTAGTCATAAAGTCTGAATTGGTGTATCTCTCCACTTTCAGCTCCGATCCTCCACTAAAGATCAAGAACAAATTCTTAGTTCTTCTCAAGTACTTAAGGATATTTTCACAGTAATCTAGTATTTTTTACTTAGATTCACCTGATATCTACTCGTAACACTCATAGCAAGGGCTATATCAGGTCGTGTATATAACAAGGCATACATGAGACTTCTTATTATGGAAACATAAGAGATCTTGCTTATGCACTGGATCTCCTTGTTGGGAAATGTGTTCTAAAGCCAATCATCTAAGTAGTAGATGATTGGAATTAGTATATGAATTATCTAATAATAATAGTTATTTGGCAGGTTCATCATAAAAGTTCTATCTTCCTTAAATGAACTCCTAAATTATGATGAAGTCTTTAGAACCACAATCAATCAATAAAGAAAGATTTATCAGATGGTTCTTAAATTATTCATGATCAAATGATAAGTTATTAACAAGGACGATAACTTATCAAGTGTAGGTCGCTGTATGCCATATGCGTTGGTTGTCCTCGTAACCAAGTGGTGTGGAGACACTGGTATGGCATCTAGGTGAGATGTAGGAGTACATCTGCATTGAACGTGACTAATGTAACACTCTACTGTCAAGAGTAGTTAGCTAAGGCCAATGGGTATAAGTATCCCTCCGACCTAAGATCACCATGGTGACTTGCAAGCAACTCACTATGCTTTGGTGCCAGACCGTCTGTATTTTTAATATAGATTCGAAAGGTTTTTGGGTACAGTCAAGTACTTGTGAAGTCGGTGTGTGAGTCAAGATGAGATTGACCACTCCTAATTAACTTCAAGAAAAGAATATCTCGCTGTGTTTTAATTTAGCAAAACCTAAGCCTGGGTAATCCTCATGAGGAGTCACGAGATTTGCAAAATTTTGAGACACAATAGAGATGACTTATATGAGTGTTGATAGCATACTAGAAGTCATCTTGAGCATTATTGATCAAAAGGATGAATTATACGATAACCATGGGTCAAGGTTCTTAGAATATTGCTTTGCATACATTCGACCTATCTGGACGTCGGGAACCATTGCTAGATGGTTACTTCGACTGGTATAAAAATTGGTTCCTATACTATTAGCTTAGGTTTAAACCTATTAGGTCATATATATAAGAGGTTGTAACCTAATCAGATTGTTAATCGATGATTGAGAATCATTTTTAGGTTAAACGATCAATATGATTGATGTTTAACCTAATGCAAGTGTTGCAGGAGGATCGATTAGCAATTGGATTGCTAATTGGCTCAATCTGATTGAGTAATTAGATTGAGATCAAATCTAATTGAATTTGATTCAATTAGAATTAGTTTAGATTTAATTAGATTAAGTCTAATTAATTTATTGGATAAGCCAGTTGCAAGGGAGAACAAGTTCCTGTTCGACTAGGATTTGTATGCACCTAATTCTTAATTAAGTTAGGATTTAAATCAGAATTAAATATAATTTAATCTAATTTAATTAAATTTTTAGTTTGATTAGGATCACCATTAATTAGATTATAATTAATTTGGATTGGGTTCAAAGTGTTTGACCTAATCTACATGAGAATCCTAGTTAGGCTAGGATTCCATCTCTCCCTTACGCCACCTAAGAAATCTTAAGCCCATGCCACATATTTAATTTTAGATAATTTTTATGAGATATCTATATTTAAGAAAAGTAATCTCATACTACTTATTCTAGAGATTTGAATCATATTTGATTTGGTTCAATGTGGAAAGTAATTTGGTTAATTATGGAAAGTGGTTTAGGCTTATTCTTTTTTTGAAAGAGTCCCTCTTCACAAGGACTCTTCTCTCCTCTCTTGTGCCAACTTTCTCCAAGCCTATCCTATCATTTTGTCACCCATTTTAAAAATCTTATCCTGATCTCCATGAAATTTATAAGGAAGGGGGCGTCCAAGAGTTGGACACCCCATGGACTCCTTGTTGATTAGGTCTTTTGACCTAATCTGCCATATAAAAATTTGCCACCCCATATGCTATCAAATAAGAGTCAAAAATTCATGATTTTTAGACAAAAATAGCACAAGAGAAAGAGGATGGCATGGGTGGTTTGAGGTGCCAATATCCTTGGAGAAGGGTCTTCTATCAAGAGATCAAAAGTTGATGTCTTGTAGAAACAAAAGGTAAGAGAGAAGACTGTTTTCTCTGATTGTTTTCTTTCTAGATTATTTTCTCTTTATTTTATATTTTTATATGATAAAAATTTGAGAGAGAAAGAGGGATAGCACAGTGGATTCATGCTTCAATGAGTTGGGGCATGGTGATCTAATTTTGGACATGATCTGATCATGTTCTGATGAGAGAAGAAGAAGAAAAGAAGGTCTTCTCTTAAGGTTTCTTTTAGAACCCTTCTTCTCCATAAGTCATGAGATTTTTCTATGAGAAAAATCAGATATCATAAGGTGTGAAAGTTTGAAAAATATTTAGAGAAGAAGGTCTTCTCATGTCCTAGCATAGAGATGTTCTCAGGACATCAATCGTTGATGTACTGAAAGAGAAGATCTGTCTTCTCTTAAGACCCTTTTCTTTTACATATTATTTCTGATTTTAGGAAGGTCAAAAGATTTGGCTTCTCTCTTATTCCTCCTCATATTCTTCATCTCTTAGAATGTTCAAGAGATTCAAAGAATATTTTTAGATTAACCATCTGGAGGGATCTGCAAAAAGCTAGCACTTCGAGCGGATCTTCATTCGATGAACCTTCGATTTTATTGCAGCCTCGTGTGAATCACCTGTAGAGGTCAGATGCATGTGTGGATCCAAAGATAATGAAAAAAATCAACCATAGAGTTCTCAACCTGCATGAAGGTAAGAGATCTGATCTCTTCTCTTATCTAGATGTGATCTAGGTTTTAGATCTAAAACTATTTTAGATATAGGGTATTGATTTGATCAATACCAAAGCCTTTATTTTTTGATTTAAAAATATAATATAACATGTTATAGGTCCTAATTATAGGATTTAGTAATCTGATTACATGTATTTGTATATTAAATTGCTTAATTTACATATTCCGCTGTGTTATATTTCAAAATTATTTTAAAATTCATGCATGAAACTCTGCTCCTTTTCCAACATGGTATCAGAGCATCTAGGTTCTTTTATAACATGTTCATAATTATATTAAAATAAATCTAAAAAATAAAATAATGATCGTACGAACTGTAGGTTGTCCTGCTATAAGATTTATCCCTTATAGTGCAAAGGTTATCCTGGTACGTTGCGATCTAAAAAATTTAAAAGAATTTAAATAAATCTTATCATAAATACTTTAGATTAGATATATTTTATTTCATAAATTTTTATGTAATGTACATAGATTAAAATCAGCCAAGAATAGGATCTTGTGAAGGTTCTGTTTGCTGATCGGGCCAGCTCGACTAGCATGCCAGCTCGACTGAAAAGTTGGCTAAATTTAATTATTTTAACCTACAGTTAGTGTTTGTTAGTGAAATAAGCCGACCTATTTTTGAAATGAGTCGACCTATTTAGTGAAACAACACTAGATTGTATTAAACCTTTCAAAAGTTAAAAATAGATTTCAAAATGCCGAACCCCAACCCTCAGCCATGAACTTAATTAAAAGAATTAAGTGATTGTTTAGGATCTAGGTTTATGATTTAAAGATCCTAAGATAATTTCATAAAACATGGGTTAAAGGGTAATGGGTTAGCTTGGATCAGGTCATTAACTAGGTTAGACCTAGGGTTAGATTAAATATAGACTAAGTTAAGAAATTGGTCAAACCTAATTCAAAGTTAATTAGGATTAGGTCATTTCTATAGATCACTTCAATAGTTGTAGTTGATCAAAGTCCATATATCTAACTGTTGGTGCAAAAATCTGCCTGCGTCGGAGAAGCTGGAGTTGAGGAAGTCGCGGTCGCCGCGGGACCTGCAAGGGAAGTCTAAACCGAAGGTGGGGTTGCTCCGGCAAGATCCTCCGACGCTCAAGTCAGTTCTCTGCCTCAACAAGAATGGAGTGCTCGAACGGAGAGTTTAGCAGAGTTTTGAGATAAGGCAAAAGAGCTTAAAGAATAACGTATCTGAGTCCCCCTTTTATAGGCGGGGGAGGCAACGGACTGATGGCGACGTTTGTAACCGCCTGGTAGTGGGCCGCCCATGGTCAGGGGAATCGATTGCGAAATATAATGGAGCAGATACGTGGGCATCACCTTGACCCGCCACGTGGAGTCTGTTACGAGGGGTGGAGCAGCGTCCGTTGTCAGGAGAATCGCATGGTATCCATCGCAGGAGGTGGAGCAGATTCGTGGCCGTCACTGTGGCTTGCCAGGGGATAGTGGAGCTGTGCGGAGTCCGCCATAGGAAGTGGAGCAGGGCGGCTATGGCCACTGCGGCTTGTCAGGGAATGATGGTACTCCGTGGAGTCCACCACAGGAAGTGGAGCAGGGTCGTGGCCATTTCGAGGGCCTGTCAGGAGGCGCGGATCTGTCGATTGGAGCTCGGTAACGGCCGGAGCCTGATTTCTGTAGGAGTCCTGACGGAGCAGCAGTTGATACTGAGAGCGGAGCCCGACTCTCGTGGGAGTCCGGGCGGAGCTGCACTGTAAACAAAGTTAAGGGTGAAATCCGGCTCTGATAGGAGTTCGGATTGAGCTTACCAGCCACCGATACTGAGAGCGGAGCCCGGCTCCCATGGGAGTCTGGGCGGAGCTGCGCTGATGTCGACAGTGGAGCTCGACTCCCGTAGGAGTCCAGGCAGAGCTGCACTTGCTGATGGCGGTGGAGCCCGGCTCCCGTAGGAGTCCGGGCGGAGCTGCACTGCAAACAAAGTTAAGGGTGAAATCCGGCTCTGATAGGAGTCCGGATTGAGCTTACCAGCCGCCGATACTGAGAGCGGAGCCCGGCTCCCGTGGGAGTCCGGGCGGAGCTGCGCTGATGTCGACAGTGGAGCTCGGCTCCCGTAGGAGTCCGGGTGGAGCTGCACTTGCTGATGGCGGTGGAGCCCGGCTCCCGTAGGAGTCCGGGCGGAGCTGCACTGCAAACAAAGTTAAGGGTGAAATCCGGCTCTGATAGGAGTCCGGATTGAGCTTACCAGCCGCCGATACTGAGAGCGGAGCCTGGCTCCCGTGGGAGTCCGGGCGGAGCTGCGCTGATGGCGGTGGAGCCCGGCTCCCGTAGGAGTCCAGGCGGAGCTGCACTCGCTGATGGCGGTGGAGCCCGGCTCCCGTAGGAGTCCGGGCGGAGCTGCACTTGCTGATGGCGGTGGAGCCCGGCTCCCGTAGGAGTCCGGGCGGAGCTGCCATGGGTTCCGGCTGTGGGTATTTTATACCCAACACTAACAAATAGACACTGATCGTGGCTCAGCGGCTGAGCCCGAGTCTTTAGGCAGACCAAATCAAAACTAATAAATAGTTGGTGTCTAAGGTAAACTTGACTGGTGGTTTTTAATTAGGAGCCCGCTTACCTGGCCATTTCTTATGGTGTCTAAGGCAAGCTTTGACAAACCCTCCCACCGATCATACTTACCTGGTCCATGTGGTTAATCAGATCTTGATTAGGTTGCTAATTGATTTATGCTAACCCATGTCACATAAGAAATCAGTGAGTCTGATTTCATTCAGTGAGACTGATCTAGGTGCCCATAACCAAATTTGATCCTAGTCCTTGTTAATGACTTGAGAAGTCAGTGGGAGGACTTGACTTGGTGAAGTCAGTGGGAGCAAATTGGTCCATGTCCTTTCTATCTTTAAATCACTAATAATTTTAAATCTTTTAAAATTATTAGGTCCTTAAAATGATAAAGTTTTGGAGATAACTGAGTCATAGCCTCCCATTAAGATGTTTGATAATGGATCCATTAACTCAATAATCATTGCAGACCCAAAGATTTGGTGCTTGTTGACTAATGAAATTATCACTCATCATATGATGACTTGGAAGGGTCTCTCTAATAGTGGTTAGGTTAGCCAACTAAAGTTGGGCTTAATCATTTGTTGGTTAGATGCACCAAATATGGTCATGTTAATGGTTGGACCTAATTGGATCCTTACGGTGGAGGCTAAAGCCTACTGATTAGATTTCTGGGGCAAAATTAAATTACTAGAAGTTGTTTGGAGAAATAATTGGTTAATGAACCTACTCGTAGATGCAGATGGGTTGGCCGACAAAAATCGGGCTTGTCTGTAGTCTATGTGGATTCTAGTACCTACTAGAAAATTAAAATAATTTTTTAAATTGGAGGTAGAGACTACCAATTTGAACAAAATAGTAGGAGAATCTTGAGACCAAAGTCCAAGTCTCTAGGCTTAAAATAATTCATATACATTAGGTCATTGTTCTCTTTTCTCAAAATAAGGCTAAACCTTAATTGCTCCAATCGCTGTTAGATAGTGATGACTTATGGGACCCAACTTCATTAATTAGTATCAAAAGTTGAACTTGGTTCAACAATATGAATGGGTTCGTATTGAGGCTTCTTAGTCCAGTCAAAATAATTAGTCCAAAATCGATCCAAATCAGGTATGTTGCTTCTACTATCAGAAGCAGGGCCATAGAAAGAAGAATTGTCTTACTTTTCTTGACCATAATAGGCTGAATAAGAGAAAGGAGGAAGAGTTGCTCATCAAGAATGTTATATAATAACACCTTAAAGTTTCTCTATGAAATTCTACTACCTAGGTATTAGATACCGATGGTCTTATGCAATTTATTGCTAGGACTACAAGTAAGTGGAATATTTAAAAATGGTGAGAAATTCTTGAATGGTAGGAATGGAAGTCTTATTCCAATCCTAACTTTAAGAATTGTAGAGCTTATTTTCAAATATTATCATTTAGAGTAATTGTTACTATTGTCCATTGTTTATGATGAATATAATCTTTGTTGGCCTTTTGGCCAAAGATGATCATCATTCATTAATAAAGGAAGATTATTGTGATATTATTATGAATAATGTTACAATAATACATGGACAAGAATAAAATAATATTTAATATTTACACAGCCTATTAAGTGTAATGTACACACCCAAGTTAGATAATGTCATGAAAGTCTATCTTTGGCTTAGTCACCTTGACAAGAACAGGATAAACGGATTAGCTTGAGAGGAAAATCTCGACATCAATGATTGTGAATCATTGATAGCCTGTGAGTCTTGTCTTCTTGGAAAGATGACAAAGTCACCTTTTAATGGAAAAAATGAAGGAACTGATAAAGTTCCAAGTCTTATACATAGTGATGTATGTGGACCTATGAACTTAAGTGTCAGAGGAAGATATTAATATTTCATTACAGACGATCTATCTAGGCATGGGTGCATCTGGCCTAATCATTTGAAATGTTCAAATGATTCAATAATGAAAGATTAAAACAAACTGGATAAGATGTTAGAACTCTTCGATCAGATCGAAAAGGCAAATACTTATCCAGTGAGTTTGTGACATATCTAGAAGAGAACTGGATTCTCTCTCAGTGGATTCCTTTTTGGAACATAGTGTATCTGAAAGGAGAAATTGAACTTTGTTAGACATGGTTCAATCCACGATATGGTTCACTTCTCTGCCTGTTTCAGGATTGTGCTCTTTTCTGATTACTTGTTTTACTCTGAAAATATATGGAGTAAGTCTATTGTGCAAATTCTATAGGAGATATGAAACGAGCATAGATCTAGACTCTCTCACGTTTGGGTTTGGAGTTGATCGGCCTATGTCAAAGATTTGCATACAGATAAACTTGGTTCTTGGTCCAATAGTTGTTTAAGGGTTACTGATTCTATCATGCTGAAGAACATAAGATGCTCATCAGTAGTAGGGCATTCCTTTTGGAAAGAAATTCCTTAGAGAAGGAACTAATTCCTATCAAGTTGAACTTGAAAGTTTGACTGGTAGAAAATGAACCGACATAATCTAGTAAACCTATAGAACCAGATTTGATTAGATCAAACTCGGAGCCTATTAAAGTAACACCTTTAAGGAGATTTGGTAGAGTACCGTATTAGCTGGATAGATACTTCAGTGTCTCGATCTGGGATGGCGAACCTGTTGAGCTCGATGAGATTAACAAGGATCTGATCACCTATAAGGATGCAATGCAGTGGTCTAACTCTGAGAAGTGGCTTGGAGCCATCAAATCTAAATTGAAGTCCATAGAAATCAATAGTGTATGGATACTAGATGATTCACCTGAAGGGATAAAACCCATTGGGTGTGAATGGATTTTTCAAAAGGATCAGAGTAGCGCAGATAGGAAGGTGGAGACCTATAAAGCCCGTTTCGCTATTATCCCAAAGTTAGAGCATATGTTTTGAACATATGTCTTTGTTATGAACAAAGAGAAACCCTGCATTTATAAATGGGCAAAATATTCTGTAGTATTATTTCTTGTGTTGTTTGTGGATGAAATTTTTTTAATCGGGAATGGCATTTCAGCATTGCAAAGAATAAAGATTTGGGTGTCATCTAATTTCTCCATGTTCAAGATCAGATATGGTATACTCACTAATGGTAGTGAGCAGATACCAGTCTGATCTAAATAAGAACCACTGGAAGATTGTATGGACAACCTTTAAGTATTTGAGAAATACTAAAGTCCAGTGACTCAAATATGAAAATACTGATTTTAAACATGTGGATGTTTCGATTCTGATCAGATCAAGATAACAAAAAGAAAGTGTCGGATCATATCCTAATTGTAGGAGTAATTTGCTGGAAAGGTTCCAAGCAGGATACTTTAGTCTACTCAGTTAGTGATGTAAAGTACATCATAGCATATGATGCTGCAATGTAAGCTGTGTAGTTGCTGAGCTTCATTAGTAGGTTGGAAGTGGCACCCTCTACTAATGGTCCAATCCTATAGTAGCACTAGAGCCATAAATCTGGCTAAAGAACTGAAGGACCAACATACTCTGTATTGCTATCACTTTTGATTTTAGATCAAGGTGACATCGATCTTTAAAAGATCGATGATAAAGGAGAACTTGACCACCCATTTGCTAAAGCCTTGGAACTAAGAAGTTCTATGAACTCAAGTAGAAGATAGGATATTTGATATCATTCTGACTGACTTTAGTATAAGTGAGAATTGTTAGAAAATGTATCCTAAAGCCAATCATCTAAGTAGTAGATGATTGGAATTAGTATATGAATTATCTAATAATAATAGTTATTTAACAGGTTCATTATAAAAGTTCTATCTTCCTTAAATGAACTCCTAAATTATGATGAAGTCTTTAGAACCATAATCAATTGATAAAGAAAGATTTATCAGATGGTTCTTAAATTGTTCACGATCAAATGATAAGTTATTAACAAGGACGATAACTTATCAAGTGTAGGTCGCTGTATGCCATATACATTGGTTGTCCTCGTAACCAAATGGTGTGAAGACACTGGTATGGCATCTAAGTGAGATGTAGGAGTACATCTGCATTGAACATTACCAATGTAAAACTCTACTGTCAAGAGTAATTAGCTAAAGCCAATGGATATAAGTGTCCCTCCGACCTGAGATCACCACGGTGACTTGCAAGCAACTCACGTGCTTTGGTGCCGGACCGCCTGTATTTTTAATATAGGTTCAAAAAATTTTTGGGTACAGTCAAGTACTTGTGAAGTTGGTGTGTGAGTCAAGATGGGATTGATCACTCTTGATTAACTTCAAGAAGAGAATATCTCACTGTGTTTTAATTTAGCAAAACCTAGGCCTGGGTAATCCTCGTGAGGAGTCACGAGATTTGCAAAATTTTGAGACACAATAGAGATGACTTATATGCATGTTGACAACAAACTCGAAGTCATCTTAAGTATTATTGGTCAAAAGGATGAATTATACGATAACCATGGGTCAGGGTTCTTAGAATATTGCTTTGCATACATTCGACCTATCTAGATGTGGGAAACCATTGCTAGATGGTTACTATGACTGGTACTAGAATTAGTTCCTATGCTACTGACTTAGGTTCAAACCTATAGGGTCACACACATAAGAGGTTGTAACCTAATCAAATGGTTAATCGACGATTGAGAATCATTCTTAGGTTAAACGATCAATGTGATTGATGTTTGACCTAATGCAAGTGTTGTAGAAGGATCGATTTGCAATTGGATTGCTATTTGGCTCAATCTGATTGAGTAATTAGGCTGAGATCAAGTCTAATTGAATTTGATTCAATTAGAATTAGTTTAGATTTAATTGAATTAAGTCTAATGCAAGTGTTGCAGAAGGATCGATTAGTAATTGGATTGCTATTTGGCTCAATCTGATTGAGTAATTAGGCTGAGATCAAGTCTAATTGAATTTGATTCAATTAGAATTAGTTTATATTTAATTGGATTAAGTCTAATTAGTTTATTGGATAAGTAAGTTGCAAGGGAGAACAAGTCTCTATTCGACTAGGACTTATATGCACCTAATTCTTAATTAAGTTAGGATTTAAATCAGAATTAAATATGATTTAATCTGATTTAACTGAACTTCTAGTTTAACTAGGATCACCATTAATTAGGTTACAATTAATTTAGATTGGGTTCAAAATGTTTGACCTAATTTACATGAGAATCCTAGTTAGACTAGGATTCCATCTCTCCCTTGCGCCACCTAAGAAATCTCAAGCCCACACCACATATTTAATTCCAGATAATTTTTATGAGATATCCACATCTAAGGAAAGTAATCTCACACCACTTATTCTAAATATTTAAATTAGATTTGATTTGGTTCAATGTGGAAAGTGATTTGGTTAATTATGAAAAGTGGTTTAAGCTTATTCTTTTTTTAAAAGAGTCCCTCTTCTCAAGGACTCTTCTCTCCTCTCTTGTGCCAACTTCTCCCAAGCCTATCCTATCATTTTGTTGCCCCTTTTAAGAATCTTATCCTGATCTCCATAAAATTTATAAGGGAGGAGGTGTCCAAGAGATTGATGCCCCATGGACTACTTGTTGATTAGGTCTTTCAACCTAATCTGCCATATAAAAATTTGCCACCCCATATGCTATCAAATAAGAGTCAAAAATTTGTGATTTTTAGATAAAAATAGCAGAGGAAAAGAGGATGGCATGGGTGGTTTGAGGTGCCAATATCCTTGGAGAAGAGTCTTCTATCAAGAGATCAAAAGTTGATGTCTTGTAGAAACAAAAGGTAAGAGAGAAGATTGTTTTCTCTTATTATTTTCTTTTCAGATTTTTTTTTTTTTTTTATGTTTTTATATGATAAAAATTTGAGAGAGAAAGAGGGATGGCATGGTGGATTCATGCTCCAATGAGTTGGGGCATGGTGATCTAATTTTGGACATTATCTGATCATGTTCTGATGGGAGAAGAAGAAGAAAAGAAGGTCTTCACTTAAGGTTTTTTTTTGAACCCTTCTTCTCCATAAATCATGAGATTTTTCTATGAGAAAAATCAGATCCTATAAGGTCTGAAAGTTTGAGAAATATCTAGAGAAGAAGGTCTTTTCATGTCTTAGCATAGAGATGTTCTCAGGACATCAATCATTGATGTACTGAAAGAGAAGATCTGTCTTCTCTTAGGACCCTTTTCTTTTACATATTATTTCTGATTTTAGGAAGGTCAAAAGGTTTGACTTCTTCCTTATTCCTCCTCATATTCTTTATCTCTTGGAATGTCCAAGAGATCCAATGAATATTTTTAGATTAACCATCCGGAGGGATCTGCAAGAAGCTAACACTTCGAGCGGATCTTCGTTCGACGAGCCTCCAATTTTGTTGCAGCCTCGTGTGGATCACCTGTAGAGATCGGACGTGTGTGTGGCTCCAAAGATAATAAAAAAAATCAACCACAGAGTTCTCAACCCGCATGAAGGTAAGAGATCTGATCTCTTCTCTTATCTAGATGTGATCTAGGTTTTAGATCTAAAATTATTTTAGATCTAGGGTATTGATTTGATCAATACCAAAGCCTTTATTTTCTGATTTATAAATGTAATATGACTTGTTATAGGTCCTAATTGTAGGGTTTAATAATCTGATTACATGCATTTATATATTAAATTGCTTAATTTACATATTTTGCTATGTTATATTTCAAAATTATTTTAAAATTCATGCATGAAACTCTGTACCTTTTCCAACACTCCTTAGGTGTTTCATGGCACATCTTCTTGGAGAGATGAATGCCATGTCTAAGGTGCAAGAGACCCCTCTTAGAGTTTTTCATGCTGAACCTCTTCAGCACCTTCTCTATGTACATTCGCTGTGAGAGTCCTATCATTCTTTTAGATCTATCCCTATAGATCTTTATACGAAGAATGTTGGAAGCTTCTCCTAGATTTTTCATGGTGAATTCTTTTGACAACCATACTTTGATCGATGTCAGCATGGGAATATCATTTTCAATTTGGAGGATATCATCCACGTACAATATGAAGAATGTGACAGTGCTCCCACTAACCTTTTTATATACATATGGCTCCTATTCTTTTTTGATGAAATCAAACATTTTGATCACATCATTAAAGCAAGTGTTCCAACTTCAAGATACTTGCTTAAGTCCATATATGGACCTTTGCAGCTTGCAGACCATGTGATCACTATCACTGAATGTGAAATCCAAAGACTGCTCCATAGATATCTTCCTCAAGATATCCATTTAGGAAGACAGTTTTCACATCCATCTACCAAATTTCATAATCATGAAAAGTTGCTATCGCAAGCAGAATGCAGATGGATTTTAGCATGGCCACGGGTAAAAAGATTTCATTATAGTCAATGCCTTCACGTTGACTGTAATCTTTCGTAACTAGCCTTGTCTTATAGATCTCTATCTTACCATCTGACCCAATTTTTCTTTTATAAATCTATTTACACCTAATAGGTACAATACCTTCAGATGGATCTACTAAGGATCACACCTAGTGGGAATGTATGAAGTTAATTTCTAACATCATCGCTCCATCTATTTTTTGAAGTCAATATCTAACATTGCCTCATCGTAGGTCTTGGGATCATTCCTAATATCCCTATCTCCCACAAGGAATTCTTCCTCTAAATCTTCTGTAAGAATACTTAAGTACCTTTCAGGAGGATGGGAGACCCTACTTAATCTATGAGGTGGAAGAAGTACCATATCTACTGGCCCACTACTAGGTTCAGGTTCTTGGACTCGATGCTCTTCTGAGACCTTCTCTTCGAGCTCAATCTTCCTTCCATTGCCTCCATCTTGGATAAACTCTTTTTCTAAGAAGATGGCATAACGGCTCACTATTACATTGTAATCCTCAGAAAGATAGAAGTAGTATCCCATAGTTTCCTTAGGATATCCAATAAAATGAGTCCTAAAAGATCTAGCCTCTAACTTGTCCGCCTATTGTCGCTTGACATGGGCCGAACATCCCCACATCTTGAGATGCCCAAGAGCTGGCTTCTTATCATGCCATAACTCGTATAGAGTGGTAAGAATGGATTTAGAAGAATTTTGATTCAAAAGATGAATTGCAGAAAGTAATGCATGTCTCCAGAGAAATATAGAAAGGTCTGTGAAGCTCATCATAGATCAGACCATATCTAATAGGAGTCTATTCATCCTTTCGGATACCCCCTTGAGCTAAGGCATTCTTGGTGGTGTCCATTATGAGACTATACCATTATCTTTGAGATAGGTCCAAAATTTTCTATTAAGATATTTTTCTCCTCAATCTGATCGAAGAACCTTTATGGGTTGTCTGGTTTATTTTTTTACTTCATGTCTGAACTCTATGAACTTTTCAAAGGCTTCAGACTTTTGATGCATCAAATACACAAAATCATATCATGAATAATCATCGATAAAAGTTATGAAGTAGACATGGCCATCCGTGGCTTGTACATTGAATGGACCACACACGTTAGTGTATATCAGAGCTAATATCTCAGTGGTACTTTCTTCTTATCCCATAAGGGGTAGCTTAGCCATTTTTTCTTGAAGATAGGACTCACAAACTAGATAAGACTTGAAAGTCAGCGGTTCGAGAAGACTATCTTTCTTCAATTTGTTGAGTCTGTCCTTTCCTATATAGCCTAACCTAAGGTACCATAGATATTTTTGACTAATCCATCTCTAAGTCTCTTAGATCCTACGTCATTCATGGTTTGCTCATTAATGTTAACACTCGCATCCATATGCAAATGATAAAGGCCGTCAATCAAAAAAGCATGTGCAACAACTTTATTTTCAAAATAAATTGCACACATATCTTTATTGAAATAAAAATTATAGTTATCCTATGCTGGCACAGATATGAAAATTAAATTTTTACTGGCTACAGGTACATAATAGCAGTCTTTCAAAATTAAATTAATCTCTAATGGTTATCACAGAGGATAGTCCTGATGGCTACAGTAGCAACCCTTGCTCCATTTCTAACTCAAAAAATGATCTCATCTTCCCTCAGCCCTCTAACTTCTTCAAGACCCTGTATAGAAGTGCACAGATAAGCACTTGAATCAGAATCTAGAACCTAACTAGAAGAAGAGGAAACTGTTAGATTAGATTTAATTACAAGCAAGTCAGATATACCTTTAGAAGGTCCATCCTTCTTTCTGTTCTTCATAGTCGTCAAGTAGGTCGGATAGTTCCTTCTCTAGTGGCTTTCGATATTGTAATGAAAATACTTTTTTTGTCGTCAGCCTTCTTCAAAACCTGCTTCTTGGGCTTGGCCTCATTCTTTTGCTTTTTCGCAGGCTTCTTCTTTTTCTTGAAAGAAAACTTTCTCTTAGAGGAAGCCTGCTCTACAGTCAGAACCGTACTCCTTAAATTTTTCAAGGTGCCCTTAGCTGTCACCAACATATTTAGTAATTCAGACAAAGTGCTATCAATCTTATGTGGGAAATTCAGTGCAAGGGTAAAATGGTAATTTTAATTTTTTTAAAAAATTATGATTTTACAATGAAAAAATATTATTTAATCTAATTAATTAATATGAATTTATCCTACACTAGGATCTAAATATGATATATAGCATGCATGCATTTAAATTTGAAATTCAAATTTGAACAATAAACACTTTATTGTAATGTATTTAGAACACAATACCTTTGTGCAGGTAGTAGATCGCCACAATCTGATTACCGTCGGAAGAGTCTGATCATCATGATGCAGTCACACAGTGTGTCTGGCCTTTGTGGATCATCCACACGAAGCTCCCGGTCTGATCGACTCCTCACGAGTGCTAGCTCGTTGTAGAGCCCTTTTGATGGTCGATGCTAATCGAACTCCTTCGATCGATGTTTGTCGATTTTTTGGATGCTCTGGATCATCAACAGACATGCTTGAGAGGATGTTGAAGATCTTCCTGAGATTTTGTGGGCTCATTACACTCGTAGCTCACTTTCTCACTTCCCGAACCCCAGGCTAAAACTCTAGGGAACTCATCGGAAACCTTGCACCCATTTTTCTTTCTTTTCTTTCTTTTTCTCTTGGAAGGATATGGACTTCCTTCTCACGCACAAGACTTCCCATGCCCCAGAATTTTTCTCCAAAAATCTTCTTCTTGCACGCCCCACTCTTCTCCTCCTTTTATAACAACGTCAAAAGTCTTATCCAAAAGAAAGGATAAAGATGAGTAATTGCACATTTGAATTCTAATCAAATTTTGAATTCAAATGGACACCAACTCATCCCTTATCCACTAAAGGTGTGAGGCATGGCTAAAATTATGCATGGAGTGATTTCATGAAAAACCTTTTCTCATGTAATAAATGGGGCGTAAAAAAAGGGATAAGGTGCAAAGATTGATTGCCCATTCAAATTCAAACTTTATTTTGAATTTGAATGGCCAACCAATCATCCTTATCCATTCATTTGGCACACTAAAGTGGGCTGTGGAGAGGGCTTGGCATGAGGAAATAATTCATGAGAAGTTCCTTCTCATAAATTCAAATGGGTGCAATGGAAGTGAGGTGGCGCATGGAGATTGGGTCAAGGTGGTTTAATTATTTAAACCAACCTAATTGAACCAAATAAGTTAGGTCCAATTAGACTAATTTAAACCCAACAAATTAGGCTTAATTAGGCTCAATAAAATTCTAATCAAATCAGGAATTGATTAAGTCCAACTCCTGATCAAATCAGGGACCAAACCATCTCGATGATTAGGTCAACTCTTAACCTAATCGGGTCAAACCTAACTGAATCCAATTCAATTGGACTTGATCCAAAAATAATTACTCAATCAAATTAAGTTAATTAGTGATTAAATCACTAATTAAACCTCTCATAAATACTGAGTCCAAATCCTATGGGCAATCAGGCATCAGAATTCATCGATATGTAACCCTGATCGAAAAGTCCCAATCAGTGGGACTCTTGACCCCGGTACCCATAATGTGTGGAACTCATGATCAAAAAATCCTGATTCTCGATCACTGAGTTCCAAACATGTAGGATTCTACATCAGCCATCAGATCAGATAGGAACCTATAATGTGTGTGACCCCACAGGTTCGAAGCTAAGTCGGTAGCACAGGAACCAATTCCTGTACTAATCGAAGTGACCATCTAGCAATCGTACCCGACATTTGGATAGGTCGAAGAGTCACAATCGCAACACTCAAACCTACATGAATATGGTTATTGTATAATTCATCCTTTTGACCCCTGTGTTTAGGATGACTCAGGGTTAAACTGTCAACCCTGATCAGATCATCCGAATCATGCTCAACTCAAACAGTCCTGTGACTCCTCACAAAGACTACCCTGGTCAAGATTTTGCTAAATTGAAACATGACTGTACACAGCTCCTAAACTAGAGTGATCAATCTCATCTTGACACATGCACCGATAAGTCAAGTACTTGACTACACCCAACAACCTTCCGTCACTGAATTAAAAATTCAGGTAGTCCAGTGCCTAAGAGTAGTGAGTTGCTTGCAAGTCACCGTAGCGATCTCAAGTCAGAGGGATATTTATACCCATATTCCATCAGAGCAAATCTTGACAGCAGAAATAGCTCCGGAGTCGGTCATGTTCAGTGCAGATGTACCCTTACATCTCACCTGTATGCCATACCAGTGTCTCCACACTCATTGGTTAAGAGGACAGCCAACCTATATGGCACACAACGACCTATGCTTGATAAACGTTGTCATCCTTGGTAACAACGTATCATTTGGTTGCGAACAGATTTAAGGACTAAACGACAAATCCTCCTTTGTCGAGTCTAAATAGCCCTAAGGACTTCACCACAACATAGGAGTTCATTAGAAGATGAAATATTTTGGGATAAAAAATACCAAAATAATTTTTATTAATTCATAATTCATGTACAAATATAAAAATGAGCACAACCGTCAACAGACTGATGATTGACTTTAGGATACTATTCCCAACAATCTCTCACTTGGCCTAAAGCCAATCGGTGCAATATCTAATATCCATCTTCGACTTGTAGTTGTCGAACTCCTTTACTGTAATGCCTTTAGTGAATGGGTCAGCCAGGTTCTCCTTCCCATCGATCTTCTAAAGATCGACGTCACCTTGATCCATAATTTCTCGAATGAGATGGTAGCGGCGCAGAATATGCTTCATCCACTGGTATGCCTTTGGTTCCTTTGCCTGAGCAATGGCTCCAGAGCTGTCACAGTAGAGCAGAACTGGACCAACAATGGAGGGTGCTACTCCGAGCTCGGTGATGAATTTTTTAGCCACACCGCTTCTTTGGCAGCATCTGATACGACGACATACTCCGCCTCGCAAACTGAATCAGCCACTGTGTGCGGCTTAGAACTTTTCCAGCAGATAGCCCCACCATTAAGGGTAAAAATAAATCCCGACACAGTTTTGCTATCATCGTGATCAGATTGAAAACTAGAGTCTGTAAACCCGATAAGTCTCAAGTCCAATTCACCATAAACAAGCCACTGATCCTTAGTATTTCTTAAATACTTCAGGATGGTTTTAATAACCTTCCAGTGATTCTCTCTGGATCAGATTGGTATACTCACTACCCCTAGTGAGTATGCCACATCTAGTGGTGTACATGTCATGGCGTACATGATAGATCCCACTATTGAAGCATATGAAATCCTACCTGTTGGGTATAAAATATCCACAACCGAAGTCCTCAGCAGAATCAGCTCAAGGAGGACTCCACCCGGAATCCTACGGGAGCCGGGCTTCGTCGCCAACATCAACCGCCGGTAAGATCCGTCCGGGCTCCTACGGGAGCCGGACTCCGCCGACAACTTCAACCGCAAGTAGACTCCGCCCGAACTTCTACGGGAGTCGGGCTCCATCCTCAACATCAACTGCCGGTAAGCCTTGTCCGGACTCCTACTGGAGCCGGACTTCGTCTTTGACTTTAATTGCAGGAAGACTCCGCCCGGACTCCTACAGGAGCCGGGCTTCATCCTCGACTCCAACGACTGCAGACAGACTTCGTCCGGACTCCTACGGGAGCCAGACTCCTCCGACAACTTCAACCGCAAGTAGACTCCGCCCGAACTCCTATGGGAGCTAGGCTCTGTCCTCAACATCAACTGTCGGTAAGCCTTGTCCGGACTCCTACTGGAGCCAGACTTCGTCTTTGACTTTAATTGCAGGAAGACTCCGCCCGGACTCCTACGGGAGCCGGGCTTCATCCTCGACTCCAACGGCTGCAGACAGACTTCGTCCGGACTCCTACGGGAGCCGGACTCCTCCGACAACTTCAACCGCAAGTAGACTCCACCCGAACTCTTACGGGAGCCGAGCTCCATCCTCAACATCAACTGCCGGTAAGCCTTGTCTGGACTCCTACTGAAGTCGGACTTCATCTTTGACTTTAATTGCAGGAAGACTCCGCCCGGACTCCTACGGGAGCCAGGCTTCGTCCTCGACTCCAACGGCTGCAGACAGACTTCGTCCGGACTCCTACGGGAGCCAGACTCCACCGACAACTTCAACCGCAAGTAGACTCCACCCGGACTCCTATGGGAGTTGGACTTCGCACCTGATTTTGATTGCAGGGGACTCCGCCCGGACTCCTATGGGAGCCGGGCTCCGCCCGCGACTTCAACTCCGAGAGGACTCCACCCGGACTCCCACGGGAGCCGGACTCCGCCCATGACTCCAACCTCAAGGGGGACTCCGCGCGGACTCCTACGGGAGCCGAGCTCCATAGCCAACTTCAACCACTGGTAAGATCCGTTCGGACTCCCACGGGAGCCGGACTTCACACCTAACTTCAATTGCAGGAGGACTCCGCCCGGACTCTTACGGGAGCCGAGCTCCATCGCCAACTTCAACTGCAGAAGGACTCCGCCCAAACTTCTACGGGAGCCAGACTCTGTCTGCCACATCAACTCTGAGAGGACTCCGCCCGGTCTCCTACGGGAGCCGAGTTTCATCCTCGACACCAACGGCTGCAGACAGACTTCGTCCGAACTCCTGCGGGAGCCGGACTCTGCCCACGACCCCAACTGCAAGTAGACTTTGTCCGAACTTCTACGGGTGCCGGACCTCGCTACCGACTCCAACCAAGCTCCGACCGACCAGTCTGGACCCCCTGGTGGGCCATAATAATGGACAACACTGCTCCACTCTCTGCGGCGGACCCTACACGACCCCATTACTCCCTGACAGGCTGTATTAACGGCCATGATTCTGCTCCACTCCTTGCGGCGGATCCTGTGCGATTCCACCACCCCCAGATGAGCCACGACAGCGGACACCGCTCCATTCCCCGTAACTGATCCCGCGTGGCAAGCTATAGCAATAGCCACAACCCCGCTCCACTACTCTCCGCAATAAATTCCTCCTGACTCTGGGCGGCCCACTACCAGACGGTTACAGGCGTCACTATCAATCGTTGCCCTCTCCGTCTATAAAAGGGAAACCCCAGATACGTTATTCGATAAGCTCTCATCTTTCATCTAAAAACTCTGCTAAATTCTCCGTTCGAGCGCTCCATTCTTGTTGAGGCAGAGAACTGACTTGAGCATCGGAGGGTCTTGCTGGAGCAACCCCACCTCCGGTTTAGACTTCCTTTGCAGGTCCTGACGGTGACCGCGACTTCCTCGACTCCAGCTTCTCCAGTGCGAGCGGATTTTTGCACCAACAGGATTGGCGCTAGAGGAAGGGGCTGTGTCTTCGCAATATCCTTGTTCTTAAAGGAGCGCTCAATGGATCCACCTCCGGTCATCTTATCCGACACCCACTCCTCCTTTCCTCATCTGATGCCTTCTCACGAGGCATTCGCACAACTACCTCCGGCTATGGTCACCGACAAGGAGTGGCCGGACGATCGGCCTCTATCGAATTCCGTCAACACCATTTTGGGGGGATCCCGGCGGGAGGCAACCAACATACCGGCTGTATCCCCCAAGCGGCAAAAGGTTGAAGAGCCCATAACCTTTATCGAAGAAGACACCCAGGGAGTCCAATTCCCTCATAACGACGCAGTCGTAGTTTCCTTGAATATAGCAAATTACGACGTCCGTCGCATTCTTGTCGATAATGAAAGTTCGGCCGACATCTTGTTCTACGATGCCTTTTCAAGAATGTCCGCTCTTGGCGGTCATCTGAGGCCGATTTGCTCCCCCCGGGTAGGGTTTACCGATGATGCCGTTTTGACAGAAGGAATGATAGCTTTGACTGTGGCCGCGGGTCAATATCCAAAGCAATCCAGGGCTCTGGTGAATTTCTTGATGGTGAAGGCACCATCTGCCTACAATGCAATCCTTGGCCGACCCGGCCTCAATGCTCTCCGAGCTGTCGTTTCGACCTACCATTTGAAGTTGAAGTTCCCCACCAACCAGGGGATCGGAGAGGTCCGGGGAGACCAAGCCCTGGCCAGACACTGCTACAACATCGCCTTGCAAAGAAGCGATCAGGCTGACCCCTATCCCGTCGATGGACTAGATGCTCGCGATGACCTCACCGAAGAAAGGGGGGCCCAATCGAAGATCTGGTACCAATCCCTTTGAATGATGGGAACGCGGAGCATGTGGCGCTAATTGGCTCCAACCTGGGGGAGGAGGTACGGACGCGTCTTATTGATTTTCTATGAAGGAATGCGGACGTTTTCGCTTGGGTTCCAGCAGACATACCGGGGATTGACACGGAAGTCATGGAGCATCATCTGGCCGTCGATCTAAAGCATCGACCGACGAAAGAAAAAATCTGGAGTCATGCCCCGGAGAGGCAGAAGGCGATAGCCAAGGAAGTGGATAAGCTCCTCAAGGCCGGATTCATTAAGGAAGTCAATTATCCTGATTGGATTTCCAATGTTGTTCTGGTCAAAAAAGCAAACGACAGGTGGAGGATGTGCATAGACTTCAAAAAGCTGAATAAGGCTTGTCCAAAGGACAGCTACCCCCTTCCCAGAATCGACCAACTGGTGGACGCGACCTTAGGCCATGAGCTCCTCACCTTTATGGATGCGTTCTCTGGCTATAATCAAATTAGAATGGCGTCGGAAGATGAAGAAAAGACAGCTTTCATCACTAATCGTGGCCTTTGCTGTTACAGGGTCATGCCTTTCGGCCTCAAGAATGCGGGTGCAACCTACCAACGGTTGGTGAACAAAATCTTCAAAGAGCAGATCGGCCGAAACATGGAGGTCTACATGGATGATATGCTCGTAAAAAGCAAGTCTTCCAGAAATCATGTCGCCAACCTCGAGGAGACCTTTGATGCTCTCCAAAAGTATAGAATGAAGCTGAACCCAACTAAATGCACTTTCGGAGTAACCTCAGGAAAGTTCCTGGGCTTCATGGTATCAGGGCGCGGGATTGAGGCCAATCCAGAGAAAATTCGCGCCATCCAGGAAATGACCGCCCCAAAGTCGATCAAACAGGTTCAGCACCTCACAGGGAGGATAGCGGCTCTTAATCGCTTCATCACGAGGTCGGCCGAACGATGCTTGCCCTTCTTTCAAACCCTCAAGCAGCCGAAGAACTTCTGTTGGACCTCTGAGTGCCAACAGGCGTTCGAAGAGTTAAAAAGCTACCTTAGCTCACCCCCGTTGTTGGCAAAGCCTGAACCTGGGGAGGAACTATTTTTATACCTAGCGATCTCTCCCATGGCCCTCACGGCCGTCCTTGTCACAGAAGAAACGAAAGTCCAGCGACTAGTCTACTACATTAGTCGTGCGCTGAGGGACGCCGAGACCAGGTACACCAAATTAGAAAAACTGACTTACGCCTTGTTGATTGCAGCTCGGAGGCTCCGACCCTACTTTCAAGGGAACATCGTGACACTACTCACCGACCAACCAATCAAGTCGGTCCTGCACCAGGCAGATACCTTCGGGAGGATGGCGAAATGGGCGATCGAGCTCACGAAATTCGACATCAATTATCGACCCAGGCCAGCAGTGAAGGCCCAAATACTGACAGATTTCATAGTAGAGTGCACCATCCCAGAGGAGGTCGAACCTGAGCAAAGCAAAGTTGACGACCTGAAGTCTCAACCGAACTCCCCCAACGAAGAGGCCAATCCCTCCGATCGCTTTTGGACCCTCTATGTGGACGGATCTTCCAACATGTCGGGCACAGGTGCAGGCCTGATCTTGGTCAGTCTGGAGGGAGTCATCGCAGAGTACGCTCTGCATTTCGAGTTCCCCGTAATAAACAATGGAGCGGAATATGAAGCTCTGATCGCAGGACTAAGGATCGCCAGAGAGCTGGGAATAAGTCAGCTCCGGGTGCACAGTGACTCTCAACTGGTGGTGGGGCAAGTCAGTGGGAGTTACGAAGCACGGGAGGACAATATGGCCAGATACCTTGAGAAGGTAAAGGAGCTCACCCCCGCCTTCAGCAGCTTCAACATTAGACAGATTCCAAGGTTGGAGAATACCAGAGCCGATCTTCTCTCCAAGTTGGCGACATCGGCTCCGGCCGAATTGCCCAAAGGCATCCTCTTTGAAGTTCTAAAATATCCGAGTACAGAAGAATTACGGCCCGTAATGGAGATCGACCACGAGCCCAGCTAGGTCGACCCCTCCAAAATCAAGCCTCCCGATACATCCTTTATGAGGGCAAATTGTATAAAAGATCATACTCCTTGCCCCTCTTGAAATGTCTCCGGCCCTCGGAAGCTGACTACGCCTTGTGGGAAGTACATGAAGGAATTTGCGAAAACCATTTGGGAGCTAGATCTTTATCCCACAAGTTGCTCCGCCAAGGATATTACTGGCCAACGATGCATCATGATTCGATTGAATATGTCAAAAAGTGTGATCGATGCCAGAGATATGCCAACGTCCAGAGACAGCCCGCCACCGAGCTCACACCCTTGAGTGCCCCATGGCCTTTTGCACAATGGGGGATGGATATCCTTGACCCCTTTCCCATGGCGTCTGGACAAAGGAAGTTCCTCCTTATAGCGATCGACTACTTCACCAAATGGGTTGAAGCTGAACCACTAGCGAAAATCACAGAAGCAAAAGTGCAAGATTTCGTCTGGAAATCGATCGTGTGCAGGTTCGGTTTGCCTAGAACCCTAATCACTAATAATGGACGGCAATTTGTGGGAGCAAAATTCATCGAATTCTGTGAAGATCTAAACATCTCCCATAACTTCACATCAGTAGCCCATCCCCAGGCGAACGGCGAAGCTGAGGTGACTAACAGAACCCTTTTGCAGGGGATTAAGACAAGGCTTGAAAAAGCAAAGGGAACTTGGGCGGACGAGCTTTATCATGTGCTATGGGCGTATCGAACTACCCAGAGGTTACCTACGGGGGAGACCCCCTTTGCTTTAGCCTTCGGTATGGAAGCCGTCATCCCAATCGAGCTTAAACTCCCATCGGCACGAGTCGTGGCATTCGACGAACATCAAAATTCACAAAGTCTTAGAGCCAACCTCGACCTGCTGGAAGAAAGATGGGAGATCACTCAGGTTCGAATGGCAGCTTACAGACAGAAAGTTGCTCGATATTACAACGCCCGGGTCAAGAACAAAGCCTTTAAAGCAGGAGACCTAGTGCTTCGACGAGCTGCTGTCTCGCAACCTCAGGACCGGGGGAAACTCGCCCCAAACTGGGAAGGACCGTATGAAGTCAAAGAAGTAGTCTGGCCAAGAACTTATTATCTTAAGGAACTCGGAGGAGCCGACCTCCCGCGACCGTGGAACTCGAAAAACTTACGGATGTACTACCAATAACTTCATTTTAATTGAAAGTTGCATACCTGTATGTCTTTGAACAATTCGCACAAACTGTGTCAGAAGCGAAAGGGGAACGTCGTCCCGGCAAAGTCGAAGGCCCGATTCCACTTAGACCGGATGGGGGGAGAGGCCCTACAACGCCCATATGTGCCCCCACAGCCCTGTTAGGGACAGGAGGAGAACCTCGCCCTAACTTGAGCAAAGTTGAAGGCCCGGTTCCATTTAGACCGGATGGGGGGAGAGGCCCTACAACGCCCATATGTGCCCCCACAGCCCTGTTAGGGACAGGAGGAGAACCTCGTCCTAACTTGAGCAAAGTCCAAGGCCCGATTCCATTTAGACCGGATGGGGGGAGAGGCCCTACAACGCCCATATGTGCCCCCACAGCCCTGTTAGGGACAGGAGGAGAACCTCGTCCTAACTTGAGCAAAGTCGAAGGCCCGGTTCCATTTAGACCAGATGGGGGGGTGTTGGGTATAAAATACCCTCAGCCGAAGTTCTCAGCAAGAAGCCAACTCCGCCCGGACTCCTACGGGAGCCGGGATCCGTCGCTGACATCGACTACAGGATAACTCCGCCCGGACTCCTACGGGAGTCGGGCTCCGTCGCCATCCTCGACTGCCGATAAGCTTCATCCGGACTCCTACGGGAGCTGGACTCCACCGACAACAGCAACTGCCGGTAAGCTTTGTCCGGACTCCTACGGGAGCCGGACTTCGCCTATGACTTTGATTGCAGGAAGACTTCACCCTGACGCCTACGGGAGCCAGGCTCCATCCACGATGCCAAGGAAGACTCCACCCAGACTCCTACAGGAGCTGGGCTCCATCCACAACGCCAAGGAAGACTCCACCCGGACTCCTACGAGAGCCGGGCTCCGCCCACGACGCCAAGAAAGACTCCACCCAGACTCCTACGGGAGCCGGGCTCCGCCTGCGACTTTAATCACAGGAGGGTTCCGTCCGGACTCCCACGGGAGCCAAACTTCGCCTTGACTTCAGCGGAGAAAAATTCCGAGCGAAAAGGAAAAAGGAAGGCAACGGACTATGACAGCTACGATTGGAAAATGGACAGCGATCGAGGTACAGAAAACTCTGTCACCGCAAGGACTGGGGCTCCCATCGGGAGTCCCAGCTTTTGAGGAAGTTTTCGACACAAAATAGGACAACTTACTTAGGGTGACAGAAGCTCGGATCCCTGAATTCAAGCCCTAGGAGGGACCCCAGGCCCGAATGGCCCCAAGCGAGCCTGCAGCCATTGACGAAAAAATCACAATCGGGTATCTTCGAACGGTGTAAAAGTCGAAAAGGAGCTCGGCAAATAACAATCCTACATGAATAAATGAGGTCGTCGATGACCTTAAGATGACGTGAAAAAGAAAAGAAGAAAAGGAGGAAGAGAGAAGAAAGAAGAATAAAGAAGTTCGATAGACGACTATTCGATGCAAGATGCAGACGAGGTAACAAAATCTCCTTTTCATTTTTCAACCAACAAGGTGTACGTTACAAGACCCGGTGGGCCAGAAAAAAAAATAAATACATCATTGACGACATCGTGAACACGGTTTGGAAAGGATACACCAGAAGCCGCTTCAAGCTGCAAACTTCTCTTCCCATTTCGTGTCCAGTGCGTGTGGCGGGCCTATCGACTTTCACCCCGCCTTGCTTCGCCCCACCTCCGAAGTCCCAACCTCAGGGGGAAAAGGATGGGATAGATTCCCGGGGGCGGTAAGGGCAACGACAGCGGCGACGAAGACCTGTTTCAAGAAGAACCGGAGTCACCCTGGGGGCAACGGTGGCACCAGAGATATGCATCATCACCGAATACTCCGTGGTAGCCACCGTCCAAAATGCTCTGGCAAGGTCGGCTGCGCTACTTCCACCGCCCCTGCAACAAGTTTTACTGCCCCACCGTCGACGTCGACCGCTTCTGGTCCCTCGGCCCCGACGGCATCAAGGATCCCGCCACAGCTTGTGACGACAGCTCTGCTCTCTTGACCGGTATCACCCCGCCTTGCTACTCCAAAATTCTCGGGCAGAATACCTTTACCGGCGGCCCACGTTATTAAACCCCTGTTGTTGAAGGAATTCTTCCTTGAGCCCCCTTTGAAACGACGGGGATCCTCAGCGGCCACTTGATGACCGGAGAACTCACCGGCCGCTGTTCTCCTCCTCGCCTTCCTCCAAGCCCTAGACATACCTTCGAGGATGGCCTCCGGGGTGGAGGACATGACGTGGGAACCCCTTAGAGAAGAATCGAGGGGCTGAAGATAGCAAGGACCGGTGCGGAGGAAGTGGCTGAGTAGCTAGGCTCTCAGACGAAAGAAAGGTGCCATCCTTTCGGCAGGATGAAGCCCCAAAGGAAAAGTAGGGGGTTTAAATAGCCAACGGATCTTAGCGCAGTTATGGCAGCGGGTGTCCCTAGACAAACTGGTGCATGCCACGTGCCCCGCGTGTCCCACTCGCCGCTATCGAGGATTGACTGTTCGCAAATTTCCGTAGCGCGACGCTTGGGATCACGTTTCGGCGGGAGTTTCGAAAAGACTCTTTAGGTCGCCTTAACCGAAAAAAGGGCTCTGACGTGCGCACATTTAATGCCAAAATATCTGGGGGCGACGGCGCGCAGGATTCGAGGGGACGGTTTCGGTTGTGCCCATCTCTCTGTACTTCTTTCGTTCGAAATTCAAACTCGGAAGTAGGGAGACTGGTGTTGGGTATAAAATACCCACAGCCGAAGTTCTCAGCAGAATCAGCTCAAGGAGGACTCCACCCGGACTCCTACAGGAGCCGGGTTTCGTCGCCAACGTCAACCACCGGTAAGATCCGTCCGGGCTCCTACGGGAGCCGGACTCCGCCGACAACTTCAACCGCAAGTAGACTCCGCCCGAACTCCTACGGGAGCGGCTCTGTCCTCAACATCAACTGCCGGTAAGCCTTGTCCGGACTCCTACTGGAGCCGGACTTCATCTTTGACTTTAATTGTAGGAAGACTCCGCCCGGACTCCTACGGGAGCCGGGCTTTGTCCTCGACTCCAACGGCTGCAGACAGACTTCGTCCGGACTCCTACGGGAGCCGGACTCCTCCGACAACTTCAACCGCAAGTAGTCTCCGCCCGAACTCCTATGGGAGCCGGGCTCCGTCCTCAACATCAACTGCCGGTAAGCCTTGTCCGGACTCCTACTGGAGCCAGACTTCGTCTTTGACTTTAATTGCAGGAAGACTCCGCCCGGACTCCTACGGAGCCGGGCTTCATCCTCGACTCCAACGGCTGCAGACAGACTTCGTCCGGACTCCTACGGGAGCCAGACTCCTCCGACAACTTCAACCGCAAGTAGACTCCGCCCGAACTCCTACGGGAGCCGGGCTCCATCCTCAACATCAACTGTCGGTAAGCCTTGTCCGGACTCCTACTGGAGCCGGACTTCGTCTTTGACTTTAATTGCAGGAAGACTCCACCCGGACTCCTACGGGAGCCGGGCTTCGTCCTTGACTCCAACGGCTGCAGACAGACTTCGTCCGGACTCCTACGGGAGCCGGACTCCGCCGACAACTTCAACCGCAAGTAGACTCTGCCCGGACTCCTACGGGAGTCGGACTTCGCACCTGATTTTGATTGCAGGGGA
This sequence comes from Elaeis guineensis, assembly GCF_000442705.2. Lineage (NCBI taxonomy): Eukaryota > Viridiplantae > Streptophyta > Magnoliopsida > Arecales > Arecaceae > Elaeis > Elaeis guineensis. The sequence continues at coordinate 44,793,282 of NC_025999.2, forward strand.
CTCCGCCCGGACTCCTACGGGAGCCGGGCTCCGCCCGCAACTTCAACTCCGAGAGGACTCCGCCTGAACTCCCACGGGAGCCGGACTCCGCCCACGACTCCAACCTCAAGGGGGACTCCGCCCGGACTCCTACGGGAGCCGAGCTCCATAGCCAACTTCAACCACCGGTAAGATCCGTCCGGACTCCCACAGGAGCCGGACTTCGCACCTAACTTCAATTGCAGGAGGACTCCGCCCGGACTCCTTCGGGAGCCGGGCTCCATCGCCAACTTCAACTGCAGAAGGACTCCGCCCGAACTTCTACGGGAGCCGGACTCCATCCGCCACATCAACTCTGAGAGGACTCCGCCCGGTCTCCTACGGGAGCCGAGTTCCATCCTCGACACCAACGGCTGCAGACAGACTTCGTCCGAACTCCTGCGGGAGCCGGACTCTGCCCATGACCCCAACTGCAAGTAGACTTCGTCCGAACTTCTACGGGTGCCGGACCTCGCTACCGACTCCAACCAAGCTCCGACCGACCAGTCTGGACCCCCTGGCGAGCCACAATAACGGACAACACTGCTCCACTCTCTACGGTGGATCCTACGCGACCCCATTACTCCCTGACAGGCTGTATTAACGGCCATGATTCTGCTCCACTCCCTGCGGCGGATCCTATGCGATTCCACCACCCCCAGATGAGCCACGACAGCGGACACCGCTCCACTCCCCGTAACTGATCCCACGTGGCAAGCTACAGCAATAGCCACGACCCCGCTCCACTACTCTCCGCAATAAATTCCTCCTGACTCTGGGCGGCCCACTACCAGACGGTTACAGGCGTCGCTATCAATCTGTTGCCCTCTCTGTCTATAAAAGGGAAACCCCAGATACGTTATTCGATAAGCTCTCATCTTTCATCTAAAAACTCTGCTAAATTCTCCGTTCGAGCGCTCCATTCTTGTTGAGGCAGAGAACTGACTTGAGCGTCGGAGGGTCTTGCCGGAGCAACCCCACCTCCGGTTTAGACTTCCTTTGCAGGTACCGGCGGCGATCGCGACTTCCTCGACTCCAGCTTCTCCGGCGCGAGCGGATTTTTGCACCAACACTACCCATATGCTCTCTCTCTTGAGGTGTTGTCGGACAATCCCTCTTCGAGAGAGAAATTCTATGGCCTATCGAAAGATAGCCTTTCTTGGAATTCTCCATGCTGAACCTCTTCAGCATAGTATCAATGTACGTGGACTGAGATAAATCAAGCAACCTTTTAGATCTATCCCTATAGATCCTCATCCCTAGGATGTAGGAAGCTTCTCCTAGATCCTTTATAGAGAACTGTGACGACAGCCAAATCTTTATTTCCTATAATGCAGGGACATCATTCCCGATTAAGAGAATGTCATCCACATACAATACAAGAAATACTACTACTGGACCATTAGCCCACTTATAAATGCATGGCTCTTCTCCGTTCTTAACGAAGCCATACGTCTTGATCATCTTATCAAAATGTATGTTCCAACTCCGTGATGCCTGCTTAAGTCCATAAATGGACCTCTGTAGCCTGCACACCTTAGACTCATCTGTGGATGTGAATCCTTCAGGTTGTATCATATACATCTCTTCATCCAGCTCTCCATTTAGGAAAGCTGTCTTCACATCCATCTGCCAGATTTCATAGTCCAGATGGGCAGCTATCGCAAGCATAATCCGAATGGATTTGAGCATTGCCACAGGAGAAAACATCTCGTCATAGTCTATATCATAACGTTGATGATATCCCTTGGCAACCAGATGGGATTTATAGGTTTCCACCTTTCTGTCTGCGCCTCTCTTCCTCTTGAAGACCCACTTACACCCTATGAGTTTTACTCCTTCGGTGGGTCAATCAATGTCCACACATCGTTGACCTTCATGGACTTTATTTCGGATTTCATGGCCTCCAGCCATTTCTCAGAGTCGGGTCTCTGCATTGCATCCTTGTAGGTGATCGGATCCTCGTCATTTTCATCAAATTCGATAGGATCACTGTCCCGGACCAAGAAACCATAGTATCTGTCCGGTTGACGTGGTACTCCACCAGATCGCCTTAAGGGTGCTTGAACAATAGACTCCGGATCTGATCTAACCAAATCTGAGTCAGGTTCAGCATCTTGTGTCGATTTTTTCACCTGTCGAACTTCATCAAGTTCGACCTTAGAGGCAACAGTCCCTTCACCAAGGAACTCTTTTTCCAAAAAGATTGCCTTAAGGCTGACAAACACCTTTTGCTCATCAGTCAGGTAGAAATAATACCCTTTGGTTTCTTTTGGGTATCCTATAAAATTACAGTTGTCAGACCTAGGTCCTAGCTTGTCCGTAATTAAATGTTTAACATAAGTCGGACACCCCCAAACCCTAAGGTGCGAGAGTACTGGCTTACGTCCTATCCATATCTCATATGGCATTTTGGTTACAGACTTACTCGAAACCCTATTTAAAAGGTAACAAGATGATTCGAGCGCATATCTCCAAAGGGAGATCGACAGACCAGCAAACCCCATCATGGATCGAACCATGTCCAACAAGGTCCGATTCCTCCTTTCAGACACACCATTATGCTGTGGTGTTCCAGGAGGTGTCCACTGAGAGAGAATCCCATTCTCTCCAAGATATGTCAGAAACTCATTGAAAAGGTATTCACCTCCTCGATCAGATCGAAGAGTTTTAATACACTTCCCAGTTTATTTTTCTACCTCATTTCGGAATAGTTTGAACATTTCAAACGACTCTGACTTATGCTTCATTAAATAGACATAGTCATACCTCGATAGGTCGTTTGTGAAGGTTATGAAGTAAAAATATCCACCTCTTGCACTTGAGCTTATGGGTCCACATACATCAGAATGTACTAGACCCAAGAGTTCACTGGCTCGCTCACCTTTTCCAGTAAAAGGTGATTTGGTCATTTTACCAAGAAGACATGACTCACAGGTTGGAAGTGATTCACAATCACCTACTTCAAGAATTTCTTCTTGAGCCAACCTGTTTATCCTGTTCTTATTGATATGACCTAGCCTACAGTGCCAAAGGTAGACTTCTGACACATTATCTATTCTAGGGCGTTTACCGAAGGTTTGAACCATATTAACAGGTTGTGATAGAAAGTAAATTTCATTATTAAGTTGTCCAACAAATATTGTAACACCATTCAAAATGATATTGCAAATGTTTCCATTTATTAAAAATTGATAACCGTTCATGGCCAAAAGGCCTACAGAAATAATATTTAATAAAAAGCTTGGACAATAGTGACATTCACTCAGAATTATATTTCGAGAATTGATTACAAGGTTCATGATTCTTAATGCTAGAACTGGAACTTTGCTTCCATCTCCAACGTTCAGGAATCTATCACCTTCATCAAATCTCTTACTGACCTGCAGACCCTGCATCGAATTGCAAATATGATAAGGGCTTCCGATATCCAATACCCAGGCAGAGTATCACAAATGGAAAAGTTGCAAGGTGTTATCATATAAGTACCTTGCTTTTTCTTCAGCCTGTTTGGGTCCAGGGAGGCAATGTATAGAGGACAGTTCCTCTTCCAGTGCCCCTGCTTCTTGCAAAAAAAGCACTCCTCCTGGCTCTGGTCGGGCTTGCGCTTCATGGTCTGACCCTGTGCAGATGTCCCAGCATGTAGTTGCACCTTCTTATTCTTCTTCTTCTTGTTCTTCTTCTTCCCTTTCTTAAAGGGTCGACGACCAGAAGAAGACCCTCCCACAACATTCACCGACTCCTTATGGAGCTGGTGATCCTTCTCAAAGTTCTGCAGCAACCCCAACAAGCCGTGGTAGTTCACTGCAGGCTTTGTCATCCAAAAATGAGTAAAGAAGGGGAGGAAGGACTTGGGCAATGAACTAAAGATCGCATCCTTACCGAGCTGCTCGTGCAGGGGAAAGCCCAGTTTACTTAGGCGCTCAATCATTTCGATCATGTATAGTACATGATCAGTGACTGAGGCTCCATCCCTCATCCGAGCATTGAAAATGGCACAACTAGTTTTGTGCCTTTCAACATCGTCAGGTATGCCAAAGGAGTCGTTCAATATTTGAAGCATCTCCTGTGGTTGGGCATTCTCAAACCTGCGACTGAACTCATCATTCATTGCTGCCAGCATAATGCACCGAACGGTGGTGCGGTCGTTGAGCCACTTCTGGTAAGTGTCTCGGATCATTCCTCGAGCGTTCGGGGCTGGCTCCTTAGGTGCAGGATCCGTTACTACATAAAGGATCCGTTCATGCTCAAGGATGATTTTTAATTTTCGATACCAGCCATCAAAATTAGGTCCTATGAGCTTGTCATTATCTAATAATGACCAGAGTGACAGGGTAGTGGCCATAGCTGCATAAAGAAAAATCAGACCTCAATTAGTATATAAATTATTAATACTAAAGACTTGGACTTTAGTCTAAAGTTTCTCCCAGTATTTTTACGAATTGGTAGCCTCAACCTCCAATTCGAGGAATTACTTTAATTCCTTAATGGGTACTAGAATCCACACAGACTACACACGAGCCCAACTTTGGTTGGTCAACCTATATGCATCTATGGGTAGGTTCATAACCAGTTGTTTCTCTAAACAACTTCTAGTAATTGATTTTGCCCCAGAACCTAATCAGTAGGCTTTGGCCTCCACTGAAAAGATCTGGTTAGGTCCAACCATTAACATGATTTAATTTGGTGAATCGGACCAATAAATGATCAGGCCCGACTTTGGCCGGCCAACCTGACCACCATCAGAAAGACTCAAACCAAATTATCATATTATGAATGATAATTCCATTAGTCAATAAGCATCAGGCCTTTGGACCTCCAATGATTATTAAACTAATGGACTCATTATCACTCACTTAATGGGAGGCTATGACTTAGTTATCAATATAACTTAATCATTTTTAGGGACCTAATAATTTTTGAGAATTTTATTAAAGGATAGATGAGAAGAAAATATCCAACCAATTTCAATCCTCCCACTGACTTCACCAAGTCAGATTAAAAAAGATTTAATTAAAGCTGGCATTAGGAGTACCTAAATCAGTCAAACTGATTTACCTAATGACATGGGTGAACCCTAATCACCAAGTGATCTAATCAAAACCTAATTCACCAGGTTGGCCAGGTAAGTGAGATCAGTGGTGAGGATAAGCCATTAACTCGTCAGAGATCGAATCACTGCGAGTAGCTCCCGCTTAAAAACCACTAGTCAAAATGCCAAACTTACCTTGACACCAACCGGTTCATTAGTTTTAATTTGATCAACTTATTAAATAGGGTTCCACCGCATAGCCATGAATTAAGTCCATCTTGGTCTAGTTAAAGACATGGACCCATTCAACTACAACTATTGGAGTTGAGTCTAGAGTATCCTTGACCTAATCTAATTCAACTTTTGATTAGATTTGATCAATTACTATAATTTAGTCCATTTCTTTAAGCTAACCTTAGATCTAACCCAATTATGGACCTAATCCATCTAACCCATTGACCCACAAGTTTATGCAATTGTCTTAGGTCTTAATTCACAATTCTAGACCAACTTGACAACACTTAATTCTTTTATTAAGTATTTGGGCTGATGGGTTAGGGTTTGGCATTTCAAAAATAATTTTTAAATTTGAAAGGTTTTATTTTCTGTTCACCAAATATGTTGACTCATTTCACAAATAGATCAGCACATTTCATAAATAGCAATCCTATTGCTAATTACATAACAGAAAACAACTCAATCAAAATAAATCATGAATATTCCTTTAGATCTAATCTAACACATTCATGATAAATTTGATAATTGAACCTTTACAATTAAGTCCTTTCGCTGCTTCATCTGCATGGGATATAATTGCAGCGGCACCCCTACCGCCATAGGAGAACCCCATCGAATGGGAGGAGAGGGCCTTTAAACCCTACTTTTCTCCTATGATCGGACGACCATAGCAACCAACCCAATTAGATTACTTGCTACTTGGATCCAGTATATTTAAATATATCAATTTTAAAATTTAAATTTCAAATTTCAAATTTCAAATTTTAAATTTTGAATTTCAAATTTTTGAATTTCAAATTTTGAATTTCAAATTTCAAATTTTTGAATTTCAAATTTTGAATTTCAAATTTTGAATTTTAAATTTTGAATTTTAAATTTGAAATTTCAACCAAATTTCAAATTTCAAATTTCAAATTTTGAATTTCAAATTTTTGAATTTTGAATTTTGAATTTCAAATTTCAAAATTCAAATTTCAAATTTTGAATTTTAAATTTTTGAATTTTGAATTTCGAACAACTTTCAAAATTCAAATTTCAAATTTTGAATTTTAAATTTAAACTTTTAGATTACAACTTAATCTACGCATGCAAATATATATATCATATCTAAGAACCCGCTCTGATACCATTTTATGGGAAATTCGATGCAGGGGTAAAATGGTAATTTTAAAACTTTTTCAAAATTATGATTTTATAGTGAAAAAATATTAATTAATCTAATTAATTAATATAAATTTATTCTACACTAGGATCTAAATATGATATATAACATGCATGCATTTAAATTTGAAATTCGAATTTGAATAATAAACACTTTATTGTAATGTGTTTAGAACATAATACCTTTGTGCGGGTAGTAGATCGCCGAAATCTGACCACCGTCGGGAGAGTCTGATCATCGTGATGTAGCCACATAGCATGTCTGACCTCTGCGGATCATCCACATGAACCTCCCGGTCTGATCGACTCCTTACGAGTGCTAGCTTGTTGTAGAGCCCTTTTGACGGTCGATGCTGATCGAACTCCTTCGATCGATGTCTGTCGATTCTTTGGATACTCCGGATCATTAGCAGACGTGCTTGAGAGGATGTTGAAGATCTTCTAAGATTTTGTGGGCTCACGATACTCGTAGCTCACTTTCTCACTTCCCAAATCCCAGACTAAAACTCTAGGGAACTCACCTGAAACCTTGCACCCACTTTTCTTTCTTTTCTTTCTTTTTCTCTTGGAAGGAAATGGACTTCCTTCTCACGTACAAGACTTCTCACGCCCCAAAATTTTTCTCCAAAAATCTTCTTCTTACACGCCCCACTCTTCTCCTCCTTTTATAACAATGTCAAAAGTCTTATCCAAAAGAAAGGATAAAGATGAGTAATTACACATTTGAATTCAAATCAAATTTTGAATTCAAATGGACACCAACTCATCCTTTATCCACTAAAGGTGTGAGGCATGGCTTAAATTGTGCATGAAGTGATTTCATGAGAAACCTTTTCTCATGTAATAAATGGGGCGTAAAAAAAGGGATAAGGTGCAAAGATTGATTGCCCATTCAAATTCAAACTTTATTTTGAATTTGAATGGCCAACCAATCATCCTTATCCATTCATTTGGCACATTAAAGTGGGGCATAGAGAGGGCTTGGCATGAGAAAATAATTCATGAGAAGTTCCTTCTCATGAATTCAAATGGGTGCAATGGAAGTGAGGTGGCGCATGGAGATTGGGTCAAGGTGGTTTAATTATTTAAACCAACCTAATTGAACCAAATAAGTTAGGTCCAATTAGACTAATTTAAATCCAACAAATTAATCTTAATTAGGCTCAATAAAATCCTAATCAAATCAAAAATTGATTAAGCCCAACTCCTAATCAAATCAGAGACCAAACCATCTCGACGATTAGGTCAACTCTTAACCTAATCGGGTCAAACCTAACTGAATCCAATTCAATTGGACTTGATCCAAAAATAATTATTCAATCAAATTAAGTTAATTAGTGATCAAATCACTAATTAAACCTCTCATAAATACTGAATCCAAATCCTATGGGCAATCAGGCATCAGAATTCATCGATATGTAACCCTGATCGAAAAGTCCCAACCAGTGGGACTCTTGACCCCGGTACCCATAATGTGTGGAACTCATGATCAGAGAATCCTGATTCTCGATCACTGAGTCCCAAACATATAGGATTCTATATCAGCCATCAGATCAGATAGGAACCTCTAATGTGTGTGACCCCACAGGTTCGAACCTAAGTCGGTAGCACAGGAACCAATTCCTGTACTAATCAAAGTGACCATCTAGCAATGGTACCCGATGTTTGGATAGGTCGAAGAGTCACAATCGCAACACTTAGAACCTACTTGAATATGGTTATTGTATAATTCATCCTTTTTGACCCCTGTGTTTAGGATGACTCAGGGTTAAACTGTCAACCCTGATCAGATCATCCGAATCGTGCTCAACTCAAACAGTCCTGTGACTCCTCACAAGGACTACCCTAGCCAAGATTTTGCTAAATTGAAACACGTCTGTACATAGCTCCTAAACTAGAGTGATCAATCCCATCTTGACACACGCACTGATAAGTCAAGTACTTGACTACACCCAGCAGCCTTCCGTCACTGAATTAAAAATTCAGGTAGTCCAGTGCCTAAGAGCAGTGAGTTGCTTGCAAGTCACCGTGGCGATCTCAAGTCAGAGGGATATTTATACCCATATTCCATCGGAGCAAATCTTGATAGTAGAAATAGCTCCGGAGTCGGTCACGTTCAGTGCAGATGTATCCTTACATCTCACCTGTATGCCATACCAGTGTATCCACACTCATTGGTTAAGAGGACAACCAACCTATATGGCACACAACGACCTATGCTTGATAAACGTTATCATCCTTGGTAACAACGTATCATTTGATCGCGAACAGATTTAAGGACTAAATGACAAATCCTCCTTTGTCGAGTCTAAATAGTCCTAAGGACTTCACCACAACATAGGAGTTCATTAGAAGATGAAACATTTTGGGATAAAAAATATCAAAATAATTTTTATTAATTCATAATTCATGTACAAATATAAAAATGAGCACAACCATCAACAGACTGACGATTGACTTTAGGACACTATTCCCAACAATCTCTCACTTGGCCTAAAGCCAATCGGTGCAGTATCTAATATCCATCTTCGACTTGTAGTTGTCAAACTCCTTCACCGCAATGCCTTTAGTGAATGGGTCATCCAGGTTCTCCTTCCCATCGATCTTCTAATGATCAACGTCACCTCGATCCATAATTTCTCGAATGAGATGGTAGCAGCGCAGAATATGCTTCGTCCACTGGTGTGCCTTTGGTTCCTTTGTCTGGGCAATGGCTCCAGAGCTGTCACAGTAGAGCAGAACTGGACCAACAATGGAGGGTGCTACTCCGAGCTCGGTGATGAATTTCTTCAGCCACACCGCTTCTTTGGCAGTATCTGATGCGGCGACATACTCCACCTCGCAAACTGAATCAGCCACTGTGTGCGGCTTAGAACTTTTCCAGCAGATAGCCCCACCATTAAGGGTAAAAATAAATCCCGACACACTTTTGCTGTCATCATGATCAGATTGAAAACTAGAGTCTGTAAACCCTATAAGTCTCAAGTCCGATTCACCATAAACAAGCCACTGATCCTTAGTATTTCTTAAATACTTTAGGATGGTTTTAACAACCTTCCAGTGATTCTCCCCTAGATCAGATTGGTATCTACTCACTACCCCTAGTGAGTATGCCACATCTGGTCTTGTACATGTCATGGCGTACATGATAGATCCCACTATCGAAGCATATGGAATCCTACCCATATGCTCTCTCTCTTGAGGTGTTGTCGGACAATCTCTCTTTGAGAGAGAAATTCCATGGCCTATCGAAAGATAGCCTTTCTTAGAATTCTCCAAGCTGAACCTCTTCAGCAAAGTATCAATGTACGTGGACTGAGATAAACCAAGCAACCTTTTAGATCTATCCCTATAGATCCTCATCCCTAGGATGTAGGAAGCTTCTCCCAGATCCTTTATGGAGAACTGTGATGATAGCCAAATCTTTATTCCCTATAATGCAGGGACATCATTCCCGATTAAGAGAATGTCATCCACATACAATACAAGAAATACTACTACTGGACAATTAGCCCACTTATAAATGCATGGCTCTTCTCCGTTCTTAACGAAGCCATACGTCTTGATGGTCTTATCAAAACGTATGTTTCAACTCCGTGATGCCTACTTAAGTCCATAAATGGACCTCTGTAGCTTGCACATCTTAGACTCATCTGTGGATGTGAATTCTTCAGGTTTTATCATATACACCTCTTCATCTAGCTCTCCATTTAGGAAAGCTGTCTTCACATCCATCTGCCAGATTTCATAGTCCAGATGGGCAGCTATCGCAAGCATAATCTGAATGGATTTGAGCATTGCCACAGGAGAAAATATCTCGTCATAGTCTATACCATAACGTTGACGATATCCCTTGGCAACCAGATGGGCTTTATAGGTTTCCACCATTCCGTCTGTGCCTCTCTTCCTCTTGAAGACCCACTTACACCCTATGGGTTTTACTCCTTCGGGTGGGTCAGTCAATGTCCACACATCGTTGACCTTCATGGACTCCATTTTGGATTTCATGGCCTCCAGCCATTTCTCAGAGTCGGGTCTTTGCATTGCATCCATGTAGGTGATCGGATCCTCATCATTTTCATCAAGTTCGATAGGATCACTGTCCCGGACCAAGAAACCATAGTATCTGTCCGGTTGACGTGGTACTCCACCAGATCGCCTTAAGGGTGCTTGAACAATGGACTCCGGATCTGATCTAACCAAATCTGAGTCAGGTTCAGCATCTTGTGTCGATTTTTTCACCTGTCGAACTTCATCAAGTTCGACCTTAAAGGCAACAGTCCCTTCACCAAGGAACTCTTTTTCCAAAAAGATTGCCTTAAGGCTGACAAACATCTTTTGCTCATCAGCCAGGTAGAAATAATATCCTTTGGTTTCTTTTGGGTATCCTATAAAATTACAGTTGTCAGACCTAGGTCCTAGCTTGTCCGTAATTAAATGTTTAACATAAGTCGGACACCCCCAAACCCTAAGGTGTGAGAGTACTGGCTTACGTCTTATCCATATCTCATATGGCATTTTGGTTACAGACTTACTCGAAACCCTATTTAAAAGGTAACATGATGATTCGAGCGCATATCTCCAAAGGGAGATCGACAGACCAGCAAACCCCATCATGGATCGAACCATGTCCAACAAGGTCCGATTCCTCCTTTTAGACACACCATTATGCTGTGATGTTCCAGGAGGTGTCCACTGAGAGAGAATCCCATTCTCTCCAAGATATGTCAGAAACTCATTGGAAAGGTATTCACCTCCTCGATCAGATCGAAGAGTTTTAATACACTTTTCAGTTTATTTTTCTACCTCATTTCAGAATAGTTTGAATATTTCAAACGACTCTGACTTATGCTTCATTAAATAGACATACCCATACCTCGATAGGTCGTTTGTGAAGGTTATGAAGTAGAAATATCCATCTCTTGCACTTGAACTTATGGGTCCACATACATCAGAATGTACTAGACCCAAGAGTTCACTGGCTCGTTCACCTTTTCCAGTAAAAGGTGATTTGGTCATTTTACTAAGAAGACATGACTCACAGGTTGGAAGTGATTCACAATCACCTACTTCAAGAATTTCTTCTTGAGCTAACCTATTTATCCTGTTCTTATTGATATGACCTAGCCTACAGTGCCAAAGGTAGACTTCTAACACATTATCTATTCTAGGGCGTTTACCGGAGGTTTGAACCATATTAACAGGTTGTGATAAAAAGTAAATTTTATTATTAAGTTGTCCAACAAACACTGTAACACCATTCAAAATGATATTGTAAACATTTCCATTTATTAAAAATTGATAACCGTTCATGGCCAAAAGGCCTACAGAAATAATATTTAATAAAAAGCTTGGACAATAGTGACATTCACTCAGAATTATATTTCGAGAATTGATTACAAGGTTCATGATTCTTAATGCTAGAACTGGAACTTTGCTTCCATCTCTAACGTTCAGGAATCTATCACCTTCATCAAATCTCCTACTGACCTGCAGACCCTACATCGAATTGCAAATATGATAAGGGCTTTCGGTATCCAATACCCAGGCAGAGTATCACAAATGAAAAAGTTGCAAGGTTTTATCATATAAGTACCTTGCTTTTTCTTCGGTCTGTTCGGGTCCAGGGAGGCAATGTATAGAGGACAGTTCCTCTTCCAGTGCCCCTGCTTCTTGCAAAAGAAGCACTCCTCCTGGCTCTGGTCGGGCTTGCACTTCTTGGTCTGACCCTGTGCAGACGTCCCAGCATGCAGTTGCACCTTCTTATTCTTCTTCTTCTTGTTCTTCTTCTTCCCTTTCTTAAAGGGTCGACGATCAGAAGAAGACCCTCCCACAACATTCACCGACTCCTTATGGAGCTGGTGATCCGTCTCAAAGTTCTGCAGCAACCCCAACAAGCCGTTGTAGTTCGCTGCAGGCTTTGTCATCAAAAAATGAGTAAGAAAGGGGAGGAAGGACTTGGGGCAATGAATTAAAGATCGCATTCTTACCGAGCTGCTCGTGCAGGGGAAAGCCCAGTTTACTTAGGCGCTCAATCATTTCGATCATGTATAGTACATGATCAGTGACTGAGGCTCCATCCCTCATCCGAGTATTGAAAATGGCACAACTAGTTTTGTGCCTTTCAACATCGTCAGGTATGCCAAAGGAGTCGTTCAACATTTGAAGCATCTCCTGTGGTTGGGCATTCTCAAACCTGCGACTGAACTCATCATTCATTGCTACCAGCATAATGCACCGAACGGTGGTGCGATCGTTGAGCCACTTCTGGTAAGTGTCTCAGACCGTTCCTCAAGCGTTCGGGGCTGGCTCCTCAGGTGCAGGATCCGTTACTACATAAAGGATCCGTTCATGCTCAAGGATGATTTTTAATTTTCGATACCAGCCATCAAAATTAGATCCTATGAGCTTGTCATTATCTAATAATGACCGGAGCGACAGGGTAGTGGCCATAGCTGCATAAAGAAAAACCAGACCTCAATTAGTATATAAATTATTAATACTAAAGACTTGGACTTTAGTCTAAAGTTTCTCCCAGTATTTTTACGAATTGGTAGCCTCAACCTCCAATTCGAAAAATTACTTTAATTCCTTAATGGGTACTAGAATCCACACAGACTACACACGAGCCCAACTTTGGTTGGTCAACCCATGTGCATCTATGGGTAGGTTCATAACCAGTTGTTTCTCTAAACAACTTCTAGTAATTGATTTTGCCCCAGAACCTAATCAGTAGGCTTTGGCCTCCACTGAAAAGATCTGGTTAGGTCCAACCATTAACATGATTTGATTTGATGAATCGGACCAATAAATGATCAGGCCCGACTTTGGCCGGCCAACCTGACCACCATCAGAAAGACTCAAACCAAATTATCATATTATGAATGATAATTCCATTAGTCAATAAGCATCAGGCCTTTGGGCCTCCAATGATTATTAAACTAATGGACTCATTATCACTCACTTAATGGGAGGCTATGACTTAGTTATCAATATAACTTAATCATTTTTAGAGACCTAATAATTTTTGAGGATTTTATTAAAGGATAGATGAGAAGAAAATATCCAACCAATTTCAATCCTCCCACTGACTTCACCAAGTCAGATTAAAAAGGATTTAATTAAAGCTGGCATTAGGAGTACCTAAATCAGTCAAACTGATTTACCTAATGATATGGGTGAACCCTAATCACCAAGTGATCTAATCAAAACCTAATTCACCAGGTTGGCCAGGTAAGTGAGATCAGTGGTGGGGATAAGCCATTAACTCATCAGGGATCGAATCACTGCGAGTAGCTCTCGCTTAAAAACCACTAGTCAAAATGCCAAACTTACCTTGACACCAACCGGTTCATTAGTTTTAATTTGATCAACTTATTAAATAGGGTTCCACCGTGTAGCCATGAATTAAGTCCATCTTGGTCTAGTTAAAGACATGGACCCATTCAACTACAACTATTGGAGTTGAGTCTAGAGTATCCTTGACCTAATCTAATTCAACTTTTGATTAGATTTGACCAATTACTCTAATTTAGTCCATTTCTTTAAGCTAACCTTAGATCTAACCCAATTATGGACCTAATCCATCTATCCCATTGACCCACAAGTTTATGCAATTGTCTTAGGTCTTAATTCATAATTCTAGACCAACTTGACAACACTTAATTCTTTTATTAAGTATTTGGACTGATGGGTCAGGGTTTGGCATTTCAAAAATAATTTTTAAATTTGAAAAGTTTTATTTTCTGTTCACCAAATATGTTGACTCATTTCACAAATAGATCAGCACATTTCATAAATAGCAATCCTATTGCTAATTACATAACAGAAAATAACTCAATCAAAATAAATCATGAATATTCCTTTAGATCTAATCTAACACATTCATGATAAATTTGACAATTGAACCTTTACAATTAAGTCCTTTCGCTGCTTCATCTGCATGGGATATAATTGCAGCGGCACCCCTACCGCCATAGGAGAACCCCATCGAATGGGAGGAGAGGGCCTTTAAACCCTACTTTTCTCCTATGATCGGACGACCATAGCAACCAACCCAATTAGATTACTTGCTACTTGGATCAAGTATATCTAAATATATTAATTTCAAAATTTAAATTTCAAATTTCAAATTTCAAATTTTAAATTTTGAATTTCAAATTTCAAACAAATTTCAAATTTCAAATTTCAAATTTTTGAATTTTAAATTTTGAATTTCAAATTTTGAATTTCAAATTTTGAATTTCAAATTTGAAATTTCAACCAAATTTCAAATTTCAAATTTTGAATTTCAAAATTTTGAATTTTGAATTTTGAATTTCAAATTTCAAATTTCAAATTTCAAAATTCAAATTTTAAATTTTGAATTTCAAATTTTTGAATTTTGAATTTCGAACAACTTTCAAAATTCAAATTTTAAATTTTGAATTTTAAATTTTAAATTTAAACTTTTAGATTACAACTTAATCTACGTATGTAAATATATATATCATATCTAAGAACCCGCTCTGATACCATTTTGTGAGAAATTCAGTGCAGGGGTAAAATGATAATTTTAAAACTTTTTCAAAATTTTAATTTTACAGTGAAAAAATTTTAATTAATCTAATTAATTAATATAAATTTATCCTACACTAGGATCTAAATATGATATATACCATGCATGCATTTAAATTTAAAATTCGAATTTGAACAATAAACACTTTATTGTAATGTGTTCAGAACACAATACCTTTGTGCGGGTAGTAGATCGCCGCAATCTGATCACCGTCGGGAGAGTCTGATTATCATGATGTAGCCACACAGCATGTCTGACCTCTGCAGATCATCCACACAAACCTCCCGATCTGATCGACTCCTTACGAGTGCTAGCTTGTTGTAGAGCCCTTTTGACGGCCGATGCTGATCGAACTCCTTCGATCGATGTCTGTCGATTCTTTGGACACTCCAGATCATCAGCAGATATGCTTGAAAAGATGTTGAAGATCTTCCTAAGATTTTATGGGCTCACGACACTCGTAGCTCACTTTCTCACTTTCCGAACCCCAGGCTAAAACTCTAGGGAACTCACCGAAAACCTTGCACCCACTTTTCTTTCTTTTCTTTCTTTTTCTCTTGGAAGGATATGGACTTCCTTCTCACGCACAAGACTTCTCACGCCCTAGAATTTTTCTCCAAAAATCTTCTTCTTGCACGCCCCACTCTTCTCCTCCTTTTATAACAACGTCAAAAGTCTTATCCAAAAGAAAGGATAAAGATGAGTAATTGCACATTTGAATTCAAATCAAATTTTGAATTCAAATGGACACCAACTCATCCTGTATCCACTAAAGGTGTGAGGCATAGCTTAAATTGTGCATGGAGTGATTTCATGAGAAATCTTTTCTCATGTAATAAATGGAGCGTAAAAAAAGGGATAAGGTGCAAAGATTGATTGCCCATTCAAATTCAAACTTTATTTTGAATTTGAATGGCCAACCAATCATCCTTATCCATTCATTTGGTACATTAAAGTGGGGCATGGAGAGGGCTTGGCATGAGGAAATAATTCATGAGAAGTTCCTTCTCATGAATTCAAATGGGTGCAATGGAAGTGAGGTGGCGCATGGAGATTGGGTCAAGGTGGTTTAATTATTTAAACCAACCTAATTGAACCAAATAAGTTAGGTCCAATTAGACTAATTTAAACCCAACTAAATTAGGCTTAATTAGGCTCAATAAAATCCTAATCAAATCAGGAATTGATTAAGCCCAACCCCTGATCAAATCAGGAACCAAACCATCTCGACGATTAGGTCAACTCTTAACCTAATCGGGTCAAATCCAACTGAATCCAATTCAATTGGACTTGATCCAAAAATAATTACTCAATCAAATTGAGTTAATTAATAATCAAATTATTAATTAAACCTCTCATAAACATTGAGTCTAAATCCTATGGGCAATCAGGCATCAGAATTCATCGATATGTGACCCTGATTGAAAAGTCCCAACCAGTGGGACTCTTGACCCTGGTACCCATAATGTGTGGAACTCATGATCAGAGAATCTTGATTCTCGATCACTAAGTTTCAAATATGTAGGATTCTATATCAGCCATCAGATCAGATAGAAACCTCCAATGTGTGTGACCCCACAGGTTCGAACCTAAGCCGGTAGCACAGGAACCAATTTCTGTACTAATCGAAGTGACCATCTAACAATGGTACCCGACATTTGGATAGGTCGAAGAGTCACAATCACAACACTCAAAACCTACATGAATATGGTTACTGTATAATTCATCCTTTTGACCCCTGTGTTTAGGATGACTTAGGATTAAACTATCAACCCTGATCAGATCATCTGAATCATGCTTAACTCAAACAGTCTTGTGACTCCTCACAAGGACTACCCTAGCCAAGGTTTTGCTAAATTGAAATATGACTGTACACAGCTCCTAAACTAGAGTGGTCAATCCCATCTTGACACACTCACCGACAAGGCAAGTACTTGACTACACCCAGCAGCCTTCCGTCATTGAATTAAAAATTCAGGTAGTCCAGTGCCTAAGTGCAGTGAGTTGCTTGCAAGTCACCATGGCGGTCTCAGGTCGGAGGGATATTTATACCCATATTCCATCGGATCAAATTTTGATAGCAGAAATAGCTCTGGAGTCGGTCATGTTCAGTGCAGATGTACCCTTACATCTCACCTGTATGCCATACCAGTGTCTCCATAGTCATTGGTTAAGAGGACAACCAACCTATATGACACACAACGACCTATGCTTGATAAATGTTGTCGTCCTTGATAACAACGTATCATTTGGTCGCGAACAGATTTAAGGACTAAATAACAAATCCTCCTTTATCGAGTCTAAATAGTCCTAAGGACTTCACCACAACATAGGAGTTCATTAGAAGATGAAATATTTTGTGATGAAAAATGCCAAAATAATTTTTATTAATTCATAATTTATGTATAAATATAAAAATGAGCACAACCGTCAACATGCTGATGATTGGCTTTGGGACACTATTCCCAACATATTATTCATATGGTAGTTCATAATGAAACTACCCATACAAATTTGGATGAGACTGGAGGATCAAATCCATCTGTAATTTTTTGTCCATGTTCATCCCGAGCTTCTAGAGCTCTTCGATGTCTTTGATCATTATCAAACAATGATCTTTGATGGACTGTCCATCATGTATTTTCACTCTGAATAGTCTTCGAGAGACCTCAAAGTGAGCTGTGCAACTCTGCTCACCGTACAACTCTTGCAGATGAGCTAGCATCTCTTTAGTAGTCCTCATATCTTCATGCTATCATTGAAGATCATTGGATATGGATGCTAGAATATAACACTTCACCTTATTATCCTCATCACCCACTTATTAAGTGCGGCTCATTAATCAGGGGATGGATGAGCTAGTAATACAGACGCATCCTGATCTAGGATATGGGTTAGTTTTTTGAAACTAAGAATGATTTTCAAATTTCAAAGCCAATTTTTATAGTTCATTTTGATCAACCTATTTATGTCAAGGATATGAGCTAAGGGGTTGGAACTCGACATGATTATCTACAAAAAGAATAATTTTTAGTTAAATATTTATACTTATTAAATATTTATTCTAGAAACTTTAAAAACAAATAAAGGCTCCCACTATATCCTCGAATCTTCTATACTCCTCAGGTGGAGAAATGAAAATCTATACATGATCGATTTTTAGTGGATACTGCAGTCCCATCGATCCATACGTACCTCACCTAATAGTTATTGGTGAGCGTAGACTAATGAGTGGATGACACCTTATCCATTGCTTCACTAAGCAAGATGCACTTGGTTTGGTCTCTAAGTCCTGAGGTCTCACCTAATAGTTATTGGTATATTTCTTAGTTAAGTCAGACCCATCATTCACCAGTGGATGCAAAACCATCATTGGGATTCTCACCTAACAATTATTGCACCCAACCCCATTTCTATCCAGAGATATCAAATATTAATAGAGTGATTATACCTTTTCGATGCAATCGAATCACTGTAAAAAGTCGAGAACGATCAATGCCA
Source organism: Elaeis guineensis (assembly GCF_000442705.2). Classification (NCBI taxonomy): domain Eukaryota; kingdom Viridiplantae; phylum Streptophyta; class Magnoliopsida; order Arecales; family Arecaceae; genus Elaeis; species Elaeis guineensis. The sequence goes on from NC_025999.2 coordinate 44,811,788, forward strand.
AAAAAGCACCCATATCTCTACAACAATAGGAGACCTCTAGACTTAATATTTAGTGAGGAAATTTAGATTTAGGTCTCTTCTAAATCAATAGATATGACATCCGATTGATCAAGTTTAGGTCAGCACATCCATATGTGGACCTACCTAGTCGGCATAGGTGAACACGAATCAACAACCTAGCATGAAACTGAATCTTCCAAAGTGGTCAGATAAGTTAAGATGAGTGGGGGTCCATCCATTGCTTTTCTTAGACATCAATGAATTGGTCAAATCAGATAATGGAATCAATTAAATAACTACCATCTAGATACTTATCTTAGACACCAAATTGGTTGATTAGAATCGATCATGTTAACCTGTTGAAATGGTCCCAAACCACTGAGCCAAATTAGATCTTGAGTCAATCAATTCACATCAAAATATAAATCGATACTACCAACTACAACTAAACTCAAATTTGAGCCTCTTTGATCTAATTTTAACCAATTATTAATTAGGTTCAATCAACTGCTCAAAATCGACAATGGATTTTAGCCTGATCTAATCAATTGATCCTAATTGTCGTTTGATCACTAGATCTAATTTATTCCACCCATACCCATATGCAATAACATAATTTTTAGATTTTAAAAATATTTTTTAGATTATGTTTCATTGCATGCATTAGTGGCTTATGATCTTGAAATAACTTTAGATCTAAACTTAATGTTATATATATCATATATATCCAGTTTTAGATCTAAACTTTAAATATTTATCACATATATATTAAATTACAGATCTAAAATAAAAATTATACATATCAAATCTATATAAAATTAAATCTAAAAAAATGATTAAAATATCTTGAAAATAGTTTCAAAAATCGGTTCGCATCAAACTAGGATAACCTTTTGAATATAGGAGGTAAACCCTATACCAGGATAATCTTATACTAGTTCGATGTAAACTTTTAATCATTCTAATTTTAGATCTAATATAAATAAAGATATATCATATATATCAATTTTTAGATCTAAAAGATTGATTTAATTATTTTGAAAATAATTTTCAAAATCGATCAATCTTGTGCTAGGATAATCTTTTCAATATAGGAGGTAAACCCTATACCAGGATAATCTTATATCAGGACAAGATAAATTTTAAATCATCTATATTTTTAGATCTAAGACAAAAATTAGATTATACATATCTCAAAAACTAGTGGCTCTGATACCACTATTAGAAAATCGGATAGAATTGCATGTATAGTTTCAAAACTCTTTCGAAGTAGCAGCGAAAAATGATCTAGGTTAAAATCTTTAACCCCACATATAGTAGATCTAATCTACATCTACCCAAGTCCTAGATCTAAGACATACATATAATCTAAAAATTAAAATAAAATTAAAATAAGATCTCAATATCTTACGTAGGTTGAAATTCACTGCAACCAATGATCTTAGATCTGAAGATTCCTAAGCTACACACATGTCCGACCTCTATAGGCATTGTCGGGTTTCGGTGGCATAACGGAAGGGTTAGGTATTTAAAATTTTCATTCAAAACATCCAATGCACCGGAAGCCCTAATGCCCAGAAACTCTTGACTATAATAATCAAAGCATAATAAATATAAATTAGGATAAGAAGAATACCTATAGTGCTAATCTCAATTTCTACAAGATGTCCAAGTCTCCATCCTCCAATGGTGATCTACACAAAAATTAAACCAAAGACAGCACTCCTTCTTCACCTTGCTTCAAGAGTTCTAGCCCCTAAAACTCGACTAGCCTCGTACCGATCAAGTTTCTTCAAGAACCTGACCTCACCCTCTTAGAACCTCCTCTAAACTTCTGATTCTCCTTCTTTAGGACCCTTACAACCCCTGTTAGGACTAGATAAGGCTTTGTCTTAAATCTCAAAGCCTTATCCTAAAACTAAGATAGGTTGTAAGAAAGAAAGGAGAGAAACACAAGAGAAAGTGGAAACCCCTCTTAGATTCATCGGATACCCAGTGCCCCACCCTATTCATAGCCACTAGAGGGATGCCAAAAGAGAGGGACATGCCTTATCCAAAAGGCATATCTGATCTGATTATCAGAGATTAGAGTTCCTTCAAGCAGAAGGACTCTTATCCATGATACGTCAATCAGCACCCTGGTTCGCGCGTGTGCAACCAAAGAAGGGATGTTTTCACATCCCTTCTCAAATCAAAAAAATTCTAAAAAATTCATGTGAATTGGGGATTCAATCTAGATTCCAGAAAATTAAAAGTAGTGATAAAATTCTCATAGAAGGATACTATCCTCACACCTCTTCATGTGAGTGCTGATCACCATGCGCGCAGGCATCAGGACCGAAATAATGGCATCCATTTGGCATCCAGATAAGTCTGAAAAAATTATAGAAAAATTATTAGAAATATCTTATCAAATGAAAAATATTATCACCAAATATTTTCCAATATGAAAGCATTTGGTAGGAAGAAGGACTCTCCAAATCACAAAGAGATGCGATGCTTTTGCACGCACGTGCGAGACATCCTTTTTTTTCTAATTTTTTCTCTTCCATAAAAATTCCAGAAAAAAATATATCTCATACTTTGAGATATGTACTAGAGGATGGAGGGTGATGTAGGATACCATACATATTTTATTCCCACAAAAAATAATATTTTTTCTTCTGCCCACACCAACACTTGTATGCAGAACCTATTTTGCACCAAGAGTCCACCACAACTTGGACTCTTCATAATTGGTGTTAACATGGGATGTGGTGCCCCAATTTGGGTTGCTTCCAAGTGATATGACTTGACCCAAATGTCTACTAAATTGAACTAGCTAATTAGCAAGGGATGGGACCAAATTGGTCTCCAAAGGAGCAAAGGTTTCCACACGTGCTAGCATGCTTACCAGAACCCTGATTGAATCCAAAATTCTAATCAACCTTTTTCAAAAGGATCCTTAGTCAATTTTCATATGAGTGTGACTCATTGGGTTCCATATCTAACAGATAGTAGGTTTGGGTATAAGTTGACCAAATTTGATTAGATTTCAATCTAATCGATTTAGGTCCAATCGAGTTAATCTGAGTTCAACAATTAGAATCCTTTCTAATTGGTGATCGAATTAAACTCTTTAATTCGATCAAAAATCTACAAATCAAGATCGACATCTAGCAATATATCATGACTACCCAGAAGATATAGAATTTGATGAAAATACCAAATCTATCCTTCAGTGATAAATTATCGTGCAATTCAATCCTTCGATCATCCTTGCACCCTGAATATGTTCATGAATATGGAATCATGTCAAACTCAAACACATATTCATATCGATTCTCAATTAACCAATGATGACTCCAATGAAGAAGCTTAGAAACTCTTTCTAATCTCTTTCCTACTTTTGGCCAAAAGACTTTTCTCGAGTCATCTAGGATTGAGAATACACAGGATGCGATCTCCTCTTATTAGGAGTGATTGATTCCATGTTGACCTACTCACAACCTCCATACACACTCCACCATATCCAGAATATCCTGTACATGTCTTAATGCCATGCCAGGGTATGAACCAAAATATAGATTCATGTGCATAAGATTCCATGGTGGTCTCGGGTCTAAGGATCACTTGCACAACTCTCACTTAGAGAACCATCTTTGACATGCAAATAAAGCTTCCATAAGATGTTCTCTTTCATTGAGTCAATTTAATGGACTCATTTCTCAAATGAATACCCACATCCTTGTATTAGTATCTTACACAAGTGGCTAGTGAGATCTACCACACTCTCCATTTAACATACATAGGATGTACCAGTCTATCCGAAATATTGATCTCTGACTCAATGCTTCTACGATCAGGAATATTTATTATTAAAATTTTAGAATTTTAGGTCTCACTAGCATGATCAATTTATGTCTCCTAAAATCATTATCCTAATCTTTGAGGTTCATCATAATCTTAGACATAATAAAATACAACTAATATGATGAATCAATACCTCAAATAATAATAAATATTATTTCATGAGTTGGAAAATTGTAAAGAAAATTCCATTGCAACACACTTGCGATTGGCTTATAGGGCACTTTTCTTTCAATCTCCTACTTGCACTAAAGCCAATCACCTTTATATCTCATACAATCAAGATGGCAATCATATAGCTGCTGCGGTATGACCTTAGTGAATGGGTCTGCTATATTGTTCTTTCTGTCTACTCGTTCAAAAATAACATCTTATCTTTAACGAGATGGAAATGTCTGAGGATGTGCTTGGATTTATAATGAGACCTAGGTTCCTTATCTTGAATAATGGCCTCAGTGTTATCAAAATAGAGTGACACTGATCTTTCAATCTTAGGAATGACTCTTAAATCCATGATGAGTTTCTTCATCCAGACAACTTCCATAATGGCTTCACTAGCAGCAACATACTCTAGAGGTATGCTTGTTATAGAATCTAATCTTACGATTTCCTCTGCATCCAGTTAGGTACTTGACTCTGATTCTAGTGCTCATTTATGCACTTCTATGCAGGGTCTTGAGGAGAGCAGAAGGCTGAGGGATGGGGATATGATCCTACGCATCGAAAACAGAGCAAGAGTTGCTGCTGTGACCATGGGAACCTACCCTCTGCGATTATCGTTAGGATTAGATTTAGTTCTTAGAGACTGTTATTATGTGCCTGTAGCAAGTAGAAATTTGATTTCTATTTCATGTTTAGCACAAGAAGGCTATGTGATTAGCTTTCATAAGGACCATTGTAATATATTTTATGAAAATAATAAAGTTGCAAATGATTTTCTTATTAATGGTCTCTATCAGCTACATATTGATGTATCTGTATTTAATATCGAGAAAAATATGAATGCCATAGGAATTAAAAGGCGTAGAGATAGTCTAAATGATAGGTATCTGTGGCACCTAAGGCTAGGTCATATAGCAGAAGATAGGGTAAACAAATTGAAAAAATTTGGGCTATTGAGTCTGTTGACTTCGAGTCATATCCAGTTTATGAATCATGCCTTCAAGGAAAAATGACCAAGCTTCCTTTTGTGGGACATGGGAAAGGGCAACAGACCTACTTGCCCTAGTACATATGGATGTGTGCGGCCCATTTGATGTGCCGGCTAGAGGCAACTATGTCTACTTCATTACCTTTACCGATGATATGTCTAGGTATGGGTATGTATTTCTAATGAAACACAAGTCTGAAGCCTTTGAAAAGTTCAAAGAATTTAGGCATGAGGTAGAAAAATAAACAAGAAAGTCCATTAAGGTTCTTCGATCAGATCGAGGAGGTGAATACCTTAGTCGGGAGTTCCTAGACTATCTTAAGGACAATGGCATAGTCTTTCAATGGACTCCATCTGGAATGCCACAACTCAACGAGATTTTAGAACGCAGAAATTGGATCCTATTAGATATGGTCCGTTCCATGATGAGCTTCACGGACCTCCCTGAGTTTATTTGGAGACATTATCTCATGACAGCAATATATATATTGAATAGGGTTCCTTCTAAAATTATTCCTACCACACCGTATGAGATATGGCATAGTAAGAAGCCAAGTCTGAGTCATCTCAGAATTTGGGGTTGTCCGGCTCATGTCAAGAGACAGCAGGCGGACAAGTTAGAGTTCAGGTCTTTTAGAGCTCGATTTATAGGATATCCTAAAGAGTCATTAGGATACTATTTTTATATTCTGAAAGATCACAATGTGATTTTTCTTAAAAAATAGTTTATTCAAGATAGTGGCATCGGATGAATAATTAAGCTCAAGAAGAATGTCTCCCAAGAGCAACGAGCTAAAGAACCTGAGGAACCCAATCAATTAGAACAGTCCTAACACAACCTCTTCCTCCTCGTAGATCGATTAGGATTTTTCGTCCTCCTGAAAGGTACTTAGGTACTATATAAAAGGAAGTAGAGAAAATGTTCCTCACGGAAAATGAGACTCATGGTGATGACCCCAAGACCTATGATGAGGCGATATCAGATATCGACTCCGAGAAATGGTTAGAGGCAATGAGATCAGAAATTGACTCGATGCACTCAAACCAAGTCTGGACCTTGGTAGATCCACCTGAAGGTATTGTACCTATTAGGTGTAAATGGATCATCAAGAGAAAGATAGGTGCGAATGAGAATGTGGAGACATTCAAGGCTAGGCTCGTAGTGAAAAGTTATAGTCAGTGCAAAGGCATTGACATCAGGATACCTTTTCGCCCGTAGCCATGCTAAAATCCATCTGCATATTGCTTGCTGTTGCAGCCTATTTCGATTGTGAAATATGACAGATGGACATGAAAACAGCGTTCTTAAATGGATATCTTGAGGAAGATATCTATATGGAACAGTCGCTTGATTTCACATCCAGTGATGATGATCACAAGATCTGCACGCTGCAAAGGTCCATTTATGGACTTAAGTAAGCATCTCGGAGCTAGAATATTCATTTCAATGATGTGATCAAAATGTTTGATTTCATCAAGAACGAGGAGGAACCATGCGTGTTCAAGAAGGTCAGTGGGAGTGTAGTTGTCTTCCTCGTGCTGTACGTAGATGACATCCTCCTAATTGAGAATGATATTTCTATATTGACCTAAGTCAAAATATGGTTGTCTAAGGAGTTCTCTATGAAAGATCTAGGAGAGACATCCTTTATACTGGGTATTAAGGTCTATAGAGATAGATCAAATAGGATGCTGGGACTTTCACAGAAGATGTACATAAAGGAGGTGCTAAAAAGGTTTAGCATGGAAAACTCCAAAAGTGGTTTAATACCTTTTAGACATGGCATTCATCTCTGCAAGAAGATGTGCCCTAGCACACCTGAGGAGATTGAATGCATGAGCAAGATTCCTTATGCTTCCGCAATAGGGAGCCTCATGTATGCCATGCTATGTACACGACCTGATATAGCCCATGTTGTGAGTGTCATAAGCAGATATCAGTCGAATCCAGGTGAAGAGCACTGGACTTCTGTGAAATGTATCCTTAAGTACTTGAGAAAGACAAAGGATATGTTTCTAGTCTTTGAGAATGGAGAACTTCAGGTTCAGGGATTTACAGACTCAGACTTTATGTCTGATATAGATGATCAAAAGTTGATATTTGGGAGTCTGTTCATTTGCAATGATGGTACAGTTAGCTGGAAGAGTTTCAAGCAGACGGTGATTGTAGATTCCACCATGGAGATAGAGTATATTGCTGCATCGAAAGATGCGAAGGAGGCATTCTGGTACAAAAAGTTTGCCGCAGAGCTTGGAGTCATGTCATCGGATGCCATCCCTCTTTACTGCGACAATAATGGTGCCATAGCCCTAGCTATGGAGCTAAGGTCTCACTAGAAGTCCAAGCATATCGAGCGGCAATTCTATCTAATCTGTGATTACCTCAAAAAAGGTTATGTCGAGGTTAAGAGAGTCGACTCCACAGACAATGTGGCAGACCCACTGACAAAGCCATTAGGCCAGCAGAAAATCAAAGCCCACCTTGAGAAGATGGTGTTAAATGTATGCCCTAGATGCCAAATTGGCTGACACATTCCTGTACAAATCTAAGGGCAAATTTATAATTTTGACTATAAATCAATAAAAAGATTATTCTTCTATCACATTATGTACATTGTGTCTGTGATACATCTTTTGAGTTAGTGGGAATGTTAATTTATATTTTCAAGAGTTGAAAATTTAAGGCATGAATTTACATAACTAACTTATAAACTGCTCCTGACCATAGGATCATCATGAGGATGGTGATCGATCCGGAAGGTTGGTGTACGATCATTTTTTTAAGGTAGATGTATCTTGAGTCTACGGTGTGAAGACACCGGAGTGAGAGTATAAGTATTCGTTGAGAACGAGAGTACTGAGCGTGACCATATCGAGCAGTCATAAAGAAGTCTACCTTCTCGTTGATGACTAGCTCGATGCTGTAGTTGTGTGTCTAGTTCTTTGACCTGAGGTGCATCGACAGTTCACCTTGAGTGTGTTATAGTTTGACTACACCATAACTCGATCTCCTAGCCATTCGAAACCCTGAGGAGTATGTTGGCCGTAGCATATTCGTTGTAGGAACTAGGTCGCACCAAGATGGGATCTATCAACCTCGATAGATGAGAGGAGTAGTCCTATGATGATCGAATGATCGAGTCCTTAAGCCCATGGCCATGGCAGAGTGAAATAATGGAAAAAAAGTTTTCCATTGGGGTTTCACATCGGACTCAGATCGATCGATTAAATCATATGACTAATGTTGGGTTTGACGAGTTCACCTTAACCCTAATTCAGTCGGAACTCATGATAGAGGAACTCAATCACACAGGTAGCTGCACTGAGAGGTTCATCTTCAATTTTGATGGGTTGCCACCACATACTGCTAAGTATCACTGGTAGATTTTGAGAGCAATTAGAATGATATTAATGATCGATCATTCTAATTGTCTGAATCAGAAGAGTTCTGGTCCATTGAAAGGAGTTTTGATGATGTCGATGATGAGATCACGACATGTCTCATTACCATACAGAATTGAACCTAACTAGGTCACACAAATAAGGATTAGGATCTGGATGTCATCAATTGGGCTAACCCAATTGATTTGGATAAGATCCAATTAGGTTCAAGGAAATCGTGCTAGCACACGATTGAGCCTAACTTTCTCCTCGTGTAATCTTTTCTATCTCTACTGAGTCAAATATGATTTGACTCATCTAGAGAATCTTGAGAAGGTTTCTCTTAGTCAAATAAAGCTTGTCCAGCTCAAAAAAGTCTTGTCTTAATTCATGAGATGAATTTAAGACAACACCTGCTAATTTCTAGCACCTGCCAATTTCATTTTAGGACATCTGTCAAATGTTGACATATGGGTCTTAAACTGAAGAGAGCTCATTGGAAGATTTTTGTAGAGTGTCCACATACCAAAATCCAATTGAATTAGGTGTCATAATCAGATTATGGCATGAGCCCAATTGGATTTAAGTGGGCACCCCAAATGGATAAGAACCAAAGAGTCCTGATAAACATGGACTCTTTGGCGCCACCTTGATTGAGCTTATCCAATGTTGGTGCCAACTTAGGAGAGAGAGGGTGGAGTTATTATTTGATGTGATCAGATGATATCACTCCACCAATCAAAATTTTTTCAAAATTTATTGGAATTTTTTGATTGGTTGAATGATGTGGCGCTGCGCAGCATACAGGGTCTATATAAACCCTGCTGCACCTAGGGTTTCATGGAAGAAATTATTTTATGCACAAAACCTAATAGCTATGACCCCCTTCTCTCTTCTCCATGTTCTCCCTCTCTCCTTCCTCCCTTCTTCACATCCAAAGAGTTGGACATCCATCTGGCAAAGATCTAAGGCGTGGTGATGCCTGGAACAGAAGGTTGCAAGACATCTTCAACAGGCTGCTGCTCCAACTTCAGAAGGAGTTCTGAAGTACTTCCAAATTAGATAGATGTCTAATTTTTGGAGCATAGATTCACAAGGAGAAGACATTCTAGATCCTGCCTGAGTGGATATCGGTAGAGGCCAGGCACTTGCATGGCCACATCAGAACCTCGAGCTGTGTAGAAATCATCTACAGGGTAATCAGATTACCCTTGAGGTACTTCTTCTTTCATCATAGTTTTAGATTTAATTTTAGATTTTAAATATCAGATAATAAAATTAAATCTAGAGAATTAGATCTAAAATATGTAGGATAATTTTTTTTAAAAATTATTCCACCCCAAATTTGATAAAATCTGGAAGATCCAATGCGGAGAAAATGTTTCTCCTCCTTCAAGTGGTATCAGAGCCAGGTTGTTGGCTCTATTTCAGATCTATTTTAGATCTAATTTTAATTTTAATTTATCTAATATTAAAGAATTTTAGATGTTACATCAGATATGATAGGATCTGAAATCAAAATATTTAAAATTAAATCTAAGAAGATCTAACATGCATAAGATGCATGACTAGACTAGGATTAGTTGAATCCATGAATGGTCTTAAGTTTTATATTTTAATGAGATTAAAATATGAATTAAATTTAATTTATTCTCTATTTTTTTGATGTTATAAGTGTTATAATCAGATTAAAAAATAAAAAATAAAATTTTAATTTTTTCATAAAATTGATCTGTTGCATGCCTAGACTAGTTGTAGAATTGTTCTAGTAACTTGTCTAGAATAGTTTTTATTTTGAATAGTTCAATTTAAATTCTATTTCTTAGATATTAAATATGATGTATCAGATCTGAAAGCATATTAATTAGATTGATTTTTGATACATGAGATGTATGCAAAGCATGTATTAGTTAGATCTTAAATTGTATATGTGATATGTTAATTTAGATCTAATTAGTTTTGTAGTTAAATTTATATTTCTGATTAAGGTGTTCCTCATGGCCATCCGGTCAAAAAAATAAAGTAAGATTTTAAGACCCTCTCTTCCCATTCAATGGGGTGTTCATATGACGTGTAGGGGTGCCGCACGTTCATCCTTAATCAGAAATCAAAACTTACTTTTTTGCAAAAATCTAGATCCTGAAATCTTAGGATTTATTTTAGATGCTTTGTTTATGAACCCAAACTAAATTAATGAATTAAGCTTATGAAATTAAGTTAGGTCTGAAATTGAGAATTTCAGATCTAAGATATTTTCATAAAATTGGGTTCGGACTTGGGTAGCTCAATTAGGTCTAGCGGTTGATCAAACCGAATCAAGAGTTGGTTAGGTGGGATCATGAAAGTTAATAATTGATCAGCCTAATAGGATTAAGTCTAGGTCAAGATCGAATCACATTTAGATGTGACTCGATCAAGTTAAGACCTTGTTGCCCAGCTATGCAACCCAAGAGGGGGGGTGAATTGGGTTTCTAAAAATTTTGAACTTAACTAATGACTTATGAAAAATGTTTGTCAATAGCTAAATGAATGAGGAGAATAACCTTAATTCAAGATTAATTGCCAAAAGCAAGAATGCAAGAAAATAATGAAGAGTTAAAGAGAAGCAATTATGCATACCACAAACAAAAGGATTTATAGTGGTTCGGTGCCAACCTTGCACCTACATCCACTCCCCAAGCTCCTACTTGGAAATTCCAATCCACTAAACTTGTATTCAACCCGAATACAAACATCGAAAACTCCGACACTAGCTATCCCAAGCTAGTCCACTTGTTTCCCGGGTACAAGCCAACCCAATACACTCCGATTCTAGGTTCGGATCAACCTTCCCTTATTTTGGAACCCCTCCAAAATAAAAACAATCACTCAAACAGAGTAAAACAATTTGTAGCATAAATAAGTACAAAGAAAGCTCCTTTAATGAGCGAATATAACTTTAAATATACTTTACTCAGGAGAAGAAGACCCTTTTTGGATTTTCTCAAAGTGGTTGGAGACTTGAATGTGCACTTGAGGAGTTGGTGAGCTTGGTTTTAAAGGCTTCTTCAAAGCTTTGAATGAACTCTTGATAAGGGCTGAAAAGTTGGCTTGAAAAATCCTTTTTCAAATTCTCTCTTTTGAATACTCTTGAATGCTCTCTTGAATGCTCTTCAAATCTCTTTCAATCTCTTTTTACTTGTTTCCCACCTTTTGGATCCTTTTATAGCTTTAAGAAATAGAGAAAAATATTTTAGGCTGAAAAAGAGCCGTTAGACCACATTAAATGAGCATTAAAAGTACTTAAAATGGGTTAAAAACTAGCCGTTGCGGAGAAATCCCGTCACAGGGTCGACTCATGAGTCGACTCATGCCTCAGGGGTCGACTCATGAGTCGACCTCTGTTGAAGAAATCAGAAAATAGGGTTCTATAATTTTTGGCCTAAAACTGCAGGGGTCGACTCATGAGTCGACTCATGCCTTGAGGGTCGACTCATGGGTCGACTCACAGGTTGTGCCAAGCCAAAAATTCTGCATGCCAAAGAGCTCATTGTGCCATGAGCTGACTCAATGGGTCGACTCATGGATTTCAAACATGCATAACTTTCAAAATATAAGTCCAAAAATAATAAAATTTTTGCCAATAGATCACAAATCTTTTGTTCTACCAATTGATACTATCAAATCAGGGTTTTGATAAAATTACAATTTTGCCCCTGAAGAGCAAAAAGACTTTTTTTAAATGAAAATTATTGGTACCCCTTCAACTGCTTTGTAATCATCAAAATCAATCTAAGGAGCAACAATCTCTCCCTTTTTGATGATGACAAAACACTTGAACAAAAGCATTTATTTGAATCATGAATTTCAAAAGGATGCATTTGCTTGAAAAGAAGATTGATTCTTTTGGCATGTGATACAAATGGTCATATACATAAATAGTTTGCCCATTTGCTTAAAGATTTGAAAATTTGCTCATTGGATTATGTGATTTTGGTGTTAGAGTAAAAAATTTGTTTCTGTTATCAGAGCAAGTTGTATCTTGAAAATTTGCTCATTCTCATTTGATTATTTAGTTTTAGTATCAGAGCAAAAATAATTAAGTGTACCAATGCATGTCTAAGAATTAATTGTAAAGTATATCAGAGCATGTCAAATTTAAGATGTATCAGAGCAAGTTTAAATTTTAAAGCATATCAGAGCATGTTTAAGGAGTAATTTTAAAGGTTGCTCATTTGCATTGCACTTAGCAATTTACTCATTGTATTTTTGAGTTATTTAATAATTTTGCTTTTGATATTGTTCTCCCCAATTCATTTTATTTTCAAGTCTTTTAATAATTTATAATTTTGCTTTTGATATGTTTCTTTTTCTTTAATTTCATTTCTCCCCCTTTTTGACATCATCAAACATTGTTAACTCCCCCTCTTTTTCTGAATACGTTTTCTCTTTAGTATTTCTTCAAACTTCTAGTGCTAATCATTAATGTTTGCTTCCCTGAATACAGCAATCATTAACCAAAATATGCCATAGATTACCATAGATATGAATCATCAACAAAGAGAAGTTGTTTCAACAAAGAGAAGATATATAACCAAAAGATGATTGACATCATTACAAAGAGTAGATATATAAATAAAAGATGATTGAAAACATAGTTGTTTCAATACATATTTCATATCATAAAAGTCAGCTAGCTAATGTCATTACATGGCCCCAAAATACAGATCCTAGAAAGAACAAGAGACTAACACCTAGGATCTAGTAAAGCTCATGACTAGATGGATCGGAGTCATCAGAGATAGGGTGAGGAGATGATGGATCTCGACCAAGAGCACGTCCTCTACCCCGTCTGCCTCTGCCACGAGTGGAGGTGCTGGCACGAGTAGGTGAGCGAGATGAACTAGGAGGCTGAGAACGTTGAGAGGCCAAGGACTGGACTGAAAGAGTGAGTCTAATGGAATCAAGAACATTCAGTGCTCTCGAAACAGACTGAAGCAGAGCAGTGAACTGAGTAGATGCATGCTCACTCGAGCCTCTGATCTCTTTCCTCAATAACTCATAACCACCCTCCAATGCACCTCTGAGCCTGCCAGCCTCTGCAGTAAGGTCTGTGACCTCAATAGAGCTCTCCTGTGGCTGAGGATGGGCCAAAGCTAAGACTTGCCCCTGCAAGTCAAGAACTCTCTCAGTCAGTCTCCAAATACTGTCCTCGAGCTGCTGAATCCGAATAGACTGATCTGAGATCAACTGAAATACAGTGGAGATATGGGGAATCAAGGTCAGATCAGATGAAGTGGACCCTGGTGTAAATGAAGTAGTGCTCCACTGTCGAGAAAGCAAGGATGCCACACGCTGAGATATCTGCTCGATCTGATCATCAGCCAATCTGAACTCTGAAGGAGGTACTCTGCTCTCTGGCTGATGTACTGGTGTGTGCCTCCTGGTGAACTCTGAAGGGCCAGCCTCTGGGTCTGGAACAAACTGGATATCTAGAGATGCTGCCCTGAAGTCATGGAGAGGAGATGAGGGACCTTCTTCTTCAGCTCTGTCTTCTACTCTGTCCTCAGCTCTCTCCTCAGAATCCTTGATCCAACCACCATTAGTTTTAGTAAATCCCATGTGGTGCAGAGTGTGTTGGTTGATGGTGTCTATGTGAGAAAGCTTAGCAGATGCCTCCCCCTCAAAACTGACTCCAAACCTTCTGAAAACTAGTGTGAGAGCCATACCAAAAGGCAGATGTACCTTGGATCTGTTCAGTGTCTCTCTCATGGCCTCAATCATTAAAGCAGGGAGGTTTAATGGGGTTTGAGTGATCACATGAAATATTATACAAATATCTCGGCCAGAAAGGAGGTCATGCCTACCACTCCTTGGGAAGAAAAGCTTTGTCACTAATTGATGTAAGATCCTCATTTCAATTAACAAAATTTTGGCTTCCAATTTACTTAGACTTCCCGAGTAAGCTCCTCCTAAAATTACATTGATCCCCTCTTCCTTCACTGGGAGTTCCAAGTTAGAATATCCCTCACAGGGCAAATGTAGAATCTCTCCCAAAATAATAGGATCTAAGCAGATATCAATACCCTTAACAGTAGAAGTTACTGTTCCATTGCCATAGTGCAGATTTAGATAAAACTCTCTAACCAAGTCTACATATGTAACTTCCTTGAGAGAACAGTAAAATTTCCAACCTTGGCTTTTGATCTTTGTCCCAAAGGAGAAACCTTCTTTTTCAAAGAATCTAAAATCCACATTCTTGCCGGTTTCTACCTTTCTGTCAGAGAGAGGGATTTTGCTAGGGCTAAGGGGAGACTGAAAGGGACCTTGAGCTGACACAGAAGCCGGAATGGGAGCAGTGGAGGACTGAGCAGCTTGCCTTTTCCTGTGGATATTTTCTTCCAGCTCACGGACCGATTTTCTTCTTTGAGGGAGCTTCATCTTTGGAGCCATTCTCACCACAACAGCAGGCAGGGAGACTCGGAGGATCAGGTGGATGAGTAGAAGAAGGGTTACAAAAGGATGAAGAGGGATTTTGGCAGAGAGAAGAGGCGGTTTTGAGAAGAACGGTGGAGGCTAGGGCACGCTCCAACTGCTTCAATCAAAGGAGAAGGATGCAAAAATCTCCTTTTCCAGGCGGTGATTTGTGGTGGAGAGGAGAAGGGAGAAAATTCTTGAGCTAAATCCTTGGTTTTGGAGAGAATGAGGATGAGGATGACGGGTCTTGGAGGGAGGAAGACGAAGAGAATGAGTCGGCTCATGAACAGGCTTCAAGTTAAAAGGAAAGAGCCCGTGGGAAGTTGGCAATAATTTCAAGTATGCCATAGGGTCGACCCTAGGGGGTCGACTCATGAATCACAAAAATTCAGAAAAAATATGAATAAATTTCGAAAAAATTTAAAATTTTAGGAGAAGGAATTTGCTCAAAGATAGGTTATGAGACTGATAAACTTGAGCTTTTAGGACCAAGAAAGATGATGAAAATTGATCTCAGATCGATTCTTTGGAAATGGAGAAACACTTAGGCATAAGGATCAAGAATTCCTAGATTTCTCCTAATTTCACAGAATTTGTCCTCGCTAAGGGCCTTTGTAAAGATATCAGCTAATTGATTTTCAGTGCAAACATATTCAAGAATTATATTTTTGTTTTGAACATGTTCTCTTATAAAATGATGTCTTATTTCAATATGTTTGGACCTTGAGTGTTGAATTGGATTTTTAGATAGATTTATGACACTTGTGTTGTCACATCTTATTGGTGTTTCATTAAGTTTGATTCCAAAGTCTTCGAGTTGTTGTTTAATCCACAAGATTTGAGCACAACAACTTTCGGCTGCAATGTATTCGGCCTCAGCCGTAGACAGTGCTACCGAATTTTGTTTCTTGCTAAACCAGGAGATTAGGTTAACTCCAAGAAATTGGCAAGTTCCACTTGTGCTTTTTCTATCTAATCTATATCCAGCAAAATCAGCATCTGAATATCTTAATAAATTAATTAGTGAGTCCTCAGAGTACCATAACCCTAGAGTTTGAGTACCATTCAAGTATCTAAGGATTCTTTTAACAGCATTCAAATGAGATTCTTTAGGATTAGATTGATATCTAGCACACAAACAAACACTAAACATGATATCAGGCCTACTTGCAGTTAAATATAATAGAGAGCCAATGATACCTCTATAGTATTTTAAGTCTACACATTTACCTTCATCATCCTTGTCAAGCTTACATGAGGGGCTCATGGGTGTGCCAATTGGTTTGGAGTTCTCCATTCCAAATCTTTTGAGTAGTTCCTTGGTGTACTTGCTTTGGGTAATGGAGATTTCCTCTTTTGTTTGTTTGATTTGGAGTCCGAGGAAGAAGGTAAGTTCTCCCATCATGCTCATCTCGAACTCCCCCTGCATGAGCTTAGCAAAGTCTTGACAAAGAGATTCATTAGTAGACCCAAAAATAATGTCATCAACATAAATTTGTATTACTAACATATCATTTTGATTTGTTTTAATAAAGAGGGTTGTGTCTACATTACCTCTTGAAAAACCATTATTTAGTAAAAATTTGCTTAGCCTATCATACCAAGCCCTAGGTGCTTGTTTTAATCCATATAAAGCTTTATTTAATTTAAAAATATGATTAGGAAAAGCATGATTTTCAAATCCTGGGGGTTGTTCTGCATAGACTTTTTCAGCAATATATCCATTCAAAAATGCACTTTTGACATCCATTTGAAATAATTTAAATTTCATAAAGAAGCATATGCAAGTAGAAGTCTAATGGCTTCTAATCTAGCAACAGGTGCAAAGGTCTCATCAAAATCAATTCCTTCTTCTTGATTATAACCTTTAGCAACCAATCTTGCTTTATTTCTTATTACATTACCATGTTCATCTAATTTGTTCCTAAAGACCCATTTTGTGCCAATTATTGAATAATTTTTAGGTCTTGATACTAAAGTCCAAACATTATTTCTTTCAAATTGATTAAGTTCCTCTTGCATTGCATTAATCCAATTATGATCATTTTCAGCTTCTTCAATAGTTTTTGGTTCAAGATGAGATACAAAAGCACAATGATTAAATACATCTCTAAGTGAAGAACGAGTTTTTACCCCATGCATAGGATCACCAATAATCAACTCCTTAGGGTGATTGTGAACATACCTCCATTCCTTGGGTAGGTCATTTGTACCTTGAGGTTGTTCTTGAATTTCTTCACCTCTCTCATCTTGTTTGTCTTCTTGTTCCTCATCCTCTTGAGTTGTTGAATCTTTCAGAGTGATCTCCTTCATTCCTTCTATTAGAGGATCTGCATCATCAACATCCTCATTCTTCCTTGAAGGAAGATCGTTAGATTCATCAAAAACAACATGAATGGACTCCTCTACTACTAAAGTTCTTTTGTTAAAAACTCTAAAAGCTTTACTAGTGGAGGAGTAACCAAGAAAGATTGCTTCATCTGATTTTGCAATATTTGATTTTCTTTCTTTCCAAAGTTCATAGGGGGTTTTCTTTAAAATTTGTTCAATCAAAGCACGATTTAAAATGTAACATGCTGTGTTAATTGCTTCCGCCCAAAAATATCTTGGAAGGTTGCTTTCACAAAGCATGGTACGGGCCATTTCTTCTAAGGTTCTGTTTTTCCTTTCAACTACCCCATTTTGTTGGGGTGTTCTAGGAGCAGAGAAGTTATGGCCAATTCCATTTTCATCATAAAAGTTTTCAAAGTCTTGATTTTCAAATTTAGTTTCATGATCGCTTCGAATATTTTGAATTGAAAATCCTTTTTCATTAGTGATTTTTCGATAAAATTTAGTGAAAATATGAAAAGTTTCATCTTTGTGTGCTAAAAAGAAAATCCAAGTAAAACGAGAGTAATCATCTATAATTATAAAATCATATCGTTTTCCTCCTAGACTAGTGGTTCTAGTTGATCCAAATAGGTCCATATGCAAAAGCTCTAAAGGTCTAGAAGTTGAAACAATATTTTTGGATTTAAATGAAACTCGTGTTTGTTTACCTAGTTGGCATGCATCACAAATTCTATCTTTTTCAAAATTCAGTTTAGGCAAGCCAAGAACTAATTCTTTCTTAATTAATTTTGAAAGAGAATGCATGCTAATGTGTGCAAGTCTACGATGCCAAAGCCAACTAGTCTCATTAACTTTAGCATTCAAGGATACTAGGCATTGCATGTTTATTTTGGCTAAATCATTTAAATCTACCATATAAACATTGCCATGTCTATGTCCAATAAATTTAATGCCATCGTTAACAGGACTAGTTACAATGCAAACAGATGATTCAAAAACAACTTTATACCCTTTATCACAAAATTGACTAATGCTTAGTAAATTATGCTTTAAACCATTAACTAGCAAAACATTTTTAATGTATTTGGAGGGAGTGATACCAATGTTACCTATACCGATGATCTTTCCTTTGCCATTATCTCCAAAGGTGACCATCCCTCCATCCTTAGCATCAAGCGTGATGAATTATGATTCATCACCAGTCATGTGTCTCGAGCATCCACTGTCAAGATACCATTTCCTGTTTCCTCCTTGGGATGCTAGACACACCTGCAAGCAAAAGTCAAATTTTTATTTTAGGTACCCAAGCTTTCTTGGGTCCTTTTTGGTTAGTCATAATGGTTCCTTTTGGAACCCATATTTTCTTTATAGTTGAGTTTGCAAATTTGTTAAAGAGGCAAGTGTATGACTTATGTCCTACTCTACCACATTTGAAATAAGTAATATTGGTAGACTTGTTACTTAAAGAGTTTACATAAATATTTTTCAGATATTTTTATTTCTTCAAGGGATTATTTCTTCATAGAATGCTTCATGCAATTCTTCAAATGTAAAGTCACTAGGGGTTTCGGAAATTACCTCATTTTCTTGTGCCATAAGGCACAGGTTGGCTTGTTCGGTTGAGGTTTCCTCATCGGAGCTTGAGTCATCACTCACACTCCATGTGGCCATCATGGCCTTCTTCTTAAACTTCTTGGGACCTTTCTTCAGTTGTGGACATTCGGATTTGAAGTGTCCCAGCTTCTTGCACTCGTAGCAGATAAGGGGTTGGTCTTTCTCTTTTTCTTTGCTTTGTTTCCCTTTTGTGAATGGCCTCTTCCTTATCCCCTGTTTCTTTTTTCTCAAAAATTTCTTGAATCTTCGGGTGATGAGAGCCATCTCTTCATCTTGTTCTTCATCTTCAGTGTCATCAGTTTCTTCATCAGGAGGAGCTATGGATTTGAGGGCAATGGTTCTTTTCTTTTTGACTTCTTCCTCTTGATGTTGCTTCATGCTTAGCTCATGAGTCATCAAAGATCCAAGAAGCTCTTCTAGAGGTAGAGTGTTCAAGTCCTTGGCTTCTTGGATGGCAGTCACTTTGGCTTTTCAAGTTCTTGGCAAGGACCTGAGAATCCTTCTTACAAGCTCACTGTTAGTATAGGACTTACCAAGACTCTTTAAACCATTAATGATATCAGTAAAATGAGTAAATATTAGAGTTATGGACTCATCATGTTCCATTTTAAACAATTCATGTTTATGCACAAGCATGTTTATTTTAGACTCTTTTACTTGATTGGTTCCCTCATGGGTTACTTCTAACCTATCCCATATTTCTTTAGCAGATGAACAAGTAGAAATGCGATTAAATTCATTTGCATCAAGAGCATAATAAAGTACATTCATTGCTTTAGCATTTAATTGGGCCATCTTCTTATCAACCTCATCCCATTCTTTATCGAGTTTGGTTGATTCCTCACCATCTATAATTTTAGTGGGTGTGTGAGGACCGTTCACTATGATACTCCACATATCATAGTCGAGTGCTTGAATGAATATTTTCATCCGAGCTTTTCAATAGGTGTAATTAGACCCATTGAAAAGTGGAGGTCGGTTGGTGGATTGCCCCTCGGCAAGAGAAGTACCGACGTGGGTTGCCATAGATCTTTGGCTCTTTGATTGTTTAGATCAAAGACGGGCTAGAGCACCGGGCTCTGATACCACTTGTTGCCCAGCTATGCAACCCAAGAGGGGGGGTGAATTGAGTTTCTAAAAATTTTGAACTTAACTAATGACTTATGAAAAATATTTGTCAATAGCTAAATGAATGAGGAGAATAACCTTAATTCAAGATTAATTGCCAAAAGCAAGAATGCAAAGAAATAATGAAGAGTTAAAGAGAAGCAATTATGCATACCACAAACAAAAAGATTTATAGTGGTTCGGTGCCAACCTTGCACCTACATCCACTCCCCAAGCTCCTACTTGGGAATTCCAATCCACTAAACTTGTATTCAACCCGAATACAAACGTCGGAAACTTCGACACTAGCTATCTCAAGCTAGTCCATTTATTTCTCAGGTACAAGCCAACCCAATACACTCCGATTCTAGGTTCGGATCAATCTTCTCTTATTTTGGAACCCCTCCAAAACAAAAACAATCACTCAAACTGAGTAAAATAATTTATAGCACAAATAAGTACAAAGAAAGCTCCTTTAATAAGCGAATATAACTTTAAATACACTTTACTCAGGAGAAGAAAACCCTTTTTGGATTTCCTCAAAGTGGTTGGAGACTTGAATGTGCACTTGAGGAGTTGGTGAGCTTGGTTTTAAAGGCTTCTTCAAAGCTTTGAATGAACTCTTGATAAGGGCTGAAAAGTTGGCTTGAAAAATCCTTTTTCAAATTCTCTCTTTTGAATGCTCTTGAATGCTCTCTTGAATACTCTTCAAATCTCTTTCAATCTCTTTTTACTTGTTTCCCACCTTTTGGATCCTTTTATAGCTTTAAAAAATAGAAAAAAATATTCTAGGCTGAAAAAGAGCCGTTAGACCACATTAAATGAGCATTAAAAGCACTTAAAATGGGTTAAAAACTAGCCATTGTGGAGAAATCCCGTCACAGGGGTTGACTCATGAGTCGACTCATGCCTCAGGGGTCGACTCATGAGTCGACTCATGCCTCAGGGGTCGACTCATGAGTCGACCTCTGTTGAAGAAATCAGAAAATAGGGTTCTGTAATTTTTAGCCTAAAACTGCAGGGGTCGACTCATGAGTCGACTCATGCCTTGAGGGTCGACTCATGGGTCGACTCACAGGTTGTGCCAAGCCAAAAATTCTGCGTGCCAAAGAGCTCATTGTGCCATGAGCTGACTCAATGGGTCGACTCATGGATTTCAAACATGCATAACTTCCAAAATATAAGTCCAAAAATAATGAAATTTTCGCCAATAGATCACAAATCTTTTGTTCTACCAATTGATACTATCAAATCAAGGTTTTGGTAAAATTATGATTTTGCCCCTGAAGAGCAAAAAAACTTTTTTTAAATGAAAATTATTGGTACCCCTTCAACTGCTTTGTAATCATCAAAATCAATCTAAGGAGCAACAGACCTAATTTGGCTTAGTGGTTAGAGCTTGGATTATAGGCTAACCCAATTAGTTCTGGTTCGATAATTTGGTGTCTAAGGTAAGTTGGGCAAATGTGATCGACTAGTTTTTAATTGGGAGCTACTCGACTCGAATACGTTCTTATCGAGTTAATGGCATATCCCTCCCACCGGTCTCACTTACCTAGCCATATGTGTCGACTCAGTTCTGATTAGAGATGGCTAACAATTCGGGCTAACCCATGCCACTAGGTTAGTCATAATTGTTATGACTATGTCAAGTCAAGTTTAATGAGACCTAAATAAATCTCCCTAAGAAAATATTAAGTCTAGGTCTTCCACCATTGTGGATGTGCGGATCCTTCCTGGGGTTGATTGTTCTCGGCTAGTTACAGTGGCTCAGTTGCACCGGAAAGACGCAACCATGTCCATTAGGCATTGGATGCTACGGATTAGAGGATGGGTTGGGCTCAATATTTCAGATACGGTGAGGGACCCAATCAGGAATCTAGTTCGTGCAAATGATCGGTTTGACTTAACTAAGGATTGGAGCAATATCCCGGACACGGTGAGCTTCATGAATTAGAGACCAAGTTTTGGTTGCACCACGATTAGAGAATCATTGGACAAGAGTTGTCCACTCATCGGTTGACCCATCACCAATAACTGTTAGGTGAGGTGGTGAGCCAGTCGGTGAGACCGCACCACCCACTAAAAATCACTGATCACGAAGATTTTTACATCTCTACCAAGGGAGTGTAGGGATCTGAGAAAATAGTGGGAGCCTAATTTATTTAAAAATAAAAATTTTATACTAATTGGTTGAGTCTGATTACAAAATCTAACTAGAAATTTTTGACTCTCTACAGGAAACATATCTGCCTCAAACCCCCTGACCAAAATTCTAGACACCCATAAACTGACTGGACTCAATTTTAAGGACTGGTTGAGGAACTACAAAATTATTCTGAATTTTAAAAAATTGACTCATGTCTTGGACCAAGACTCACCTACCATACCAGCACGTCCGACTACTGAACAGAGAGCGTCTCTGGAAAAGTGGATGGATGATGATAATAAAGCAAGATACTACATGTTGGGTGCAATGTCTGATGACTTGCAGTGCCAACATGAGAATATTTTAACTACCTGCCAGATGTTGGCTCACCTACAAGAGTTGTTTGGTGAATAGAGTCGCACGGCCAAGTATCAAGTCTATCAAAGACTTTTTAAGGCCAAGATGCGTGATGGGCAGTCAGTCCAAGATCATTGTTTGACAATGATCAAGGATCTTGAGGAGCTTAAGAAGCTCGGTATCATCTTAGATAAGGATTTTCAGATTGATGTGATCTTTCAATCTTTATCCGATGCATATGGTCAGTTCATCATGAACTTTCATATGCATAAGATGGAGTGTACCTTGATCGAGTTAATGAACATGCTGGTTACGGCTGAGCTTTCTATGAAGGGTTCAAAAGGCTCAGTTCTTACTGTGGAGCGGACTTCTTCCAAGAGAAAGTCTTTTGGAAAGAAAAAAAAGTCTGTGAAGAAGCAGAAGGTGGATGGAAATAAGAGGAAGCGAAACTGTCCTCAGTACCTGGCCACCCTGAAGAACAAGAAGGATGGTCCTTCTGGAGGTATGCTCATTTTAGAGTCTAATCTTATGGTTTCTTCTGCATCCAGTTGGGTGCTTGACTCTGGTTCTAGTGCTCATTTGTGCACTTCTATGCAGGGTCTTGAGGAGAGCAGGAGGCTGAGGGATGGGGAGATGATCCTACGCATCGGGAATGGAGCAAGAGTTGCTGCTGTGGCCGTAAGAACCTACCCTCTGCGATTACCATTAGGATTAGATTTAGTTTTAAGAGACTGTTATTATGTGCCTGCAGCAAGCAGGAATTTGATTTCTGTTTCATATTTAGCACAAGAAGGCTATGTGATTAGCTTTCATAAGGACCATTGTAACATTTTTTATGAAAATAATAAAGTTACAGATGGTTTTCTTATTAACGATCTCTATCAGTTACATATTGATGTATCTGTATTTAATATCGAGCAAAATATAAATGCCATAGGAATTAAAAGGTCTAGAGATAGTCTAAATGATAGGTATCTGTGGCACCTAAGGCTAGGTCATATAGTGGAAGACAGGGTTAACAAATTGGAGAAATCCGAGCTATTGAGTCTGTTGACTTTCGAGTCATATCCAGTTTATGAATCATGCCTTCAAGGCAAAATGACCAAGCTTCCTTTTGTGGGACATAGGGAAAGGGCCACAGACCTACTTGCCCTAGTATATACGGATGTGTGCCGCCCATTTGATGTGCCGGCTAGAGGCAACTACATCTACTTCATTATCTTTATCGATGATATGTCTAGGTATGGGTATGTGTTTCTAATGAAACATAAGTTTGAAGCTTTTGAAAGGTTCAAAGAATTCAGACATGAGGTAGAAAAACAAACAGGAAAGCCCATTAAGGTTCTTCGATCAGATAGAGAAGGTGAATACCTTAGTCGGGAGTTCTTAGACTATCTTAAGGACAATGGTATAGTCTCTCAATGGACTCCACCTGGAATGCCTTAACTCAATGGGGTTTCAAAATGGAGAAATCGGACCCTATTAGATATGGTCCGTTCCATGATGAGCTTCACGGACTTCCCTGAATTTTTTTGGAGATATTATCTCATGACAGCAATTTATGTATTGAATAGGGTTTCCTCTAAAATCGTTCCTACCACACCATATGAGAAATGGCATGGTAAGAAATCAAGTCTGAATCATCTCAGAATTTGGGGTTGTCCGGCTCATGTCAAGAGACAGCAGGCGGACAAGTTAGAGTTCAGGTCTTTTAGAGCTTGGTTCATAGGATATCCTAAAGAGTCATTAGGATACTATTTTTATATTTCAGAAGATCACAATGTGATTGTAAGTCGAAATACTATTTTTCTTGAAATACAGTTTATTGAAGATGGTGGCATCGGAAGAATAATTAAGCTCAAGGAGAATGTCTCCCAAGAGCAACGAGCTAAAGAACTTGAGGAACCAAATCAATCAGAACCAGTCCTAACACAACCTCTTTCACCTCGTAGATCGACTAGGGTTTCCTATCCTCCTGAAAGGTACTTTGGTACCATACAAGAGGATGTTGAGAAAATATTCCTCACGGAAATGGGGTTCATGGTGATGATCCCAAGACCTATGACGAGGCAATATCAGATATCGACTTTGAGAAATGGTTAGAGGCAATGAGATCAGAAATTGACTCGATGCACTCAAACCAAATTTGGATCTTGGTAGATCCACCTGAAGGTATTGTACCTATTGGGTGTAAATGGATCTTCAAGAGAAAGATAGGTGCAGATGGGAATATGGAGACATTCAAGGCTAAGCTCGTAGCGAAAGATTATAGTCAGCGTGAAGGCATTGACTATCAGGATACCTTCTCGCTCGTAGCCATGCTAGCATCCATCCGCACATTGCTTGCTGTTGTAGCCTATTTCGATTATGAAATATGGCAGATGGACGTGAAATTGGAATTCTTAAATGGATATCTTGAGGAAGATATCTATATGGAACAGCTGCTTGGTTTCACTTCCAGTGATAATGATCACAGGATCTGCAAGCTGCAAAGGTCCATTTATGGACTTAAGCAAGCATCTCGGAGTTGGAATACTCGTTTCAATGATGTGATCAAAATGTTTGGTTTCATCAAGAACGAGGAGAAACCATGTGTGTTCAAAAAGGTCAGTGGGAGCACGTTATCTTCCTTGTATTGTACGTAGATGACATCCTCCTAATTGAAAATGATATTCCCATGTTGACCTTAGTCAAAGTATGGTTGTCTAAGGAGTTCTCTATAAAAGATCTAGGAGAGGCATCCTTTATACTGGGTATTAAGGTCTACAGAGATAGACCAAATAGGATGCTCGGACTTTCACAGAAGATGTACATAGAGGAGGTGCTAAAAGGATTTAGCATGGAAAACTCCAAAAGAGGTTTATTGCCTTTTAGACATGGCATTCATCTCTTTAAGAAGATGTGCCCTAGCACACCTGAGGAGATTAAACGCATGAGCAAGATCCCTTATGCTTCGGCAATAGAGAGCCTCATGTATGCCATGCTATGTACACGACCTGATATAGCCCATGCTGTGAGTGTCACAAGCAGATATCAGTCGAATCC
Organism: Elaeis guineensis; assembly: GCF_000442705.2. Taxonomy (NCBI): domain Eukaryota; kingdom Viridiplantae; phylum Streptophyta; class Magnoliopsida; order Arecales; family Arecaceae; genus Elaeis; species Elaeis guineensis. Next base: position 44,837,230 of record NC_025999.2, read on the forward strand.
AGGAGAAGAGCACTGGACTTATGTGAAATATATCCTTAAGTACTTGAGAAGGACTAAAGATATGTTTCTAGTCTTTGGAAATAGAGAACTCCAGATTCAGGGATATACAGACTCCGACTTTATGTCTGATATAGATGATCGAAAGTCAACATCTGGGAGTCTGTTCATTTGCAATGGTGGTGCAGTTAGCTGGAAGAGTTTCAAGCAGACAGTGATTGCTGATTCCACCATGGAGGCAGAGTATATTGCTGCATTGAAAGTTGCGAAGGAGATATTCTAGTACAAAAAGTTTGCCGCAGAGCTTGGAGTGATGTCATCGGATGCCATACCTCTTTACTGCGATAATAATGGCACCATAGCCCTAGCTAAGGAGCCAAGGTCTCACCAGAAGTCCAGGAACATCGAGCAGCGATTCCATTTGATCCGTGATTATCTTGAAAAGGGTTATGTCGAGGTCAGGAGAGTCGACTCCACAAACAATGTGGCAGACCTGCTGACTAAGCCATTAGGCCAACAGAAGATCGAAACCCACCTTGAGAAGATGGGACTTAGTGTTGGGAATAGTATCCCAAAGCCAATCGTCAGCCTGTTGACGGTTGTGCTCTTTCTTGTATAAATATATAAATTATAAATAAATAAAAGTTATTTTAATATTTTCATCACAAATTATTTCATCTTCTAATGAACTCCTGTGTTGTGGTGAAGTCCTTAGGACTATTTAGACTTGACAAAGGAGGATTTATCATTTAGTCCTTAAATCTGTTCGCGACCAAATGATACGTTGTTACCAAGGACAACAATATTTATCAAGCATAGGTCGTTGTGTGCCATATGGGTTGGTTGTCCTCTTAACCTAAGAGTGTGGAGACACTAGTATGGCATACAGGTGAGATGTAAGGGTACATTTGCACTGAACGTAATCGACTCTGGAGCTATTTCTACTGTCAAGATTTGCTCTGATGGGATATGGGTATAACTGTCCCTCCGACCTGAGACCGCCACGCTAACTTGCAAGCAACTCACTGCACTTAGGCACTGGACTACCTGAATTTCTAATTCAGTGACGGAAGGCTGCTGGGTGTAGTCAAGTACTTGACTTGTCGGTGCGTATGTCAAGATGGGATTGACCACTCCAGTTCAGGAGCTGTGTACAGTCGTATTTCAATTTAGAAAAACCTTGGCCAGGGTAGTCCTAGTGAGGAGTCATAGGACTGTTTGAGTTGAGCACGATTCCGATGATCTAATCAGGATTGACAGTTTAACCCTGAGTCATCCTAAATACAGGGATCAAAAGGGATGAATTATACAGTAACAATATTCACATAGGTTCTGAGTGTTGCGATTGTAACTATTCGACCTATCCGGATATCGGGTACCATTGCTAGATGGTCACTTCGATTAGTATAGGAATTGGTTCCTGTGCTACTGGCTTAGGTTCGAACCTGCGGGGTCACACACATTAGAAGTTTCTACCTGATCTGATGGCTGATGAAGAGTTCTAATGTTCATGGACTATGAGTCCTATGTGTCTGGAACTCTGTGATCGAGAATCAGGATTCTCTGATCATGAGTTCCACATAGTTTGGGTACCGGGGTCAAGAGTCCCACTGGTTTGGGACTCTTTGATCAAGGTTTCATATCGATGGACTTTCATACCCGATTGCCCATCGGATTTGGACTTAATATTTATGAGAGATTTAATTAGTGATTTGATCATTAATTAACTCAATTTGATTGAGTAATTATTTTTGGATCAAGTCCAATTGAATTGGATTCAGTTGGGTTTGACCCGATTAGGTTAAGTGTTGACCTAATCATGGAAGTGGTTTGGTCCCTGATTTGATCAGGGGATGGGCTTAGTCAATTTCTAATTTGATTAAGATTTTATTGAGCCTAATTAAGCCTAATTAAGTTGGGTTTAATTTAGTCTAATTATGCTTAACCTATTTTGATTAGGTTGGCTCAATTAGGTTCAAACCACCTTGACATTTCTCCCTACACCACCTCACTTCTTCAGCGCCCATTTGAATTCATGAGAAGCAACTTCTCATGAATTTTCTCCCATGTAGAAGGCATCTCACGCCCACTCTTGTGTGCCAATTTTTGGATAAACTTGATTTGTTAACCATTCAAATTCAAATGGTGTTTAAATTTGAATGGATAACTTATCCCTTGCGCCTTCTTGCTTATCCATCTTGTGCACCACTTATCATACATGAGAAAGAGTTTCTTATGAAATATTTCTATGCACAAAGAAGCCACGCCCCTTCTCTTCTCATGCCCAGAGTGGATAGGGATGAGTTGGTTTGCATTTGAATTCAAATTCGATTTGAATTCAAGTGTGCAACCACTTATCTTTATCCTCTCTCGCGGATAAGACAGTCTTGCACTCTTTTAAAAGAGAAAGAGATGTGGGGCATGCGTAGAATTTTTCTGAGAGAAAGAAGGGGGCATGAAGAAGCTTTCTACATGAGGTGAAGGTCCAAAACCTTCCGAGAGAAAAGAAAAGAAAAGAAACAAAAGTGGGCGCAGAGTTTTCTTGTGTACCCTAGGGTTTTGGCTTAGGATTTGGGAAGTGAGAACGTGAGCTATGAGTGTCGTGAGCCCACCAAACTTTAGAGAGAGTATCATCAACCTCTCTACCACCTTTGCTGATGATTTGGAGCATTCGAAGAGTCAGCAAACATCGATCGAAGGAGTTCGATCAACATCAGCCATCAAAAAGGTACAGTCACGAACTAGCATTCGTGAGGAGCCGATCAGACGAGCTTCGTGTGGATGATCTGCAGAGGCCAGTCACACTGTGTGGCTGCATTGTGATGATCAGACTCTTCCGACAGTGATCAAATTACGGCGATCGACTACCCGCACAAAGATATTGTGTTCTGAACACATAACAGTAAATTATTTACTGTTCAAATTTGAATTTTAAATTTAAATGCATGCATGCTATATATCATATTTAGATCCTAGTATAAGATAAATACATGTTAATTAATTAGATTGATTAATAATTTTTATTGTAAAATAGTAATTTGAAAAAAAAATAAAATTACCATTTTATCAATGCACTAAAAATTCACTTCAAATGGTATCAGAGCGAGTTCTAAGATATGATATATATATTTGCATGCGTAGATTAAGTTATAATATAAAAGTTTAAATTTGAAATTTAAAATTCAAAAATTTAAATTTTGAATTTTGAAAGTTGTTCGAAATTCAAAATTCAAAAATTTGAAATTTAAAATTTGAATTTTGAATTTTAAAATTTGAAATTCAAAATTCAAAATTCAAAAAATTTGAAATTTGAAATTTAAAATTTGGTTGAAATTTCAAATTTGAAATTCAAAATTTAAAATTCAAAAATTTAAAATTTGAAACTTGAAATTTGTTTGAAATTTAAAATTCAAAATTTAAAATTTGAAATTTGAAATTTGAAATTTAAATTTTGAAATTGATATATTTTGATATACTTGATCCAAGTAGCAAGTAATCTAATTGGGTTGGTTGCTATGGTCATCCGGTCATAGGAGAAAAGTAGGGTTTAAAGGCCCTCTCCTCCCATTCGATGGGGTTCTCCTATGGCGGTAGGAGTGCCACTGCAATTATATCCCATGCAGATGAAGCAGCAAAATGACTTAATTGTAAAGGTTTAATTGTAAAATTTATCATGAATGTGTTAGATTAGATCTAAAGGAATATTCATGATTTATTTTGATTGAGTTATTTTCTGTTATGTAATTAGCAATAGGATTGCTATTTATGAAATATATTGATCTATTTGTGAAATGAGTCAACATATTTGGTGAACAGAAAATAAAACCTTTCAAATGTAAAAATTATTTTTGAAATGCCAAATCCTGACCCATCGCCCAAATACTTAATTAAAAGAATTAAGTATTGTCAAGTTGGTCTAGAATTGTGAATTAAGACCTAAGACAATTGCATAAACTTATGGGTCAATGGGTTAGATGGATTAGGTCCATAATTGGGTTAGACCTAAGGTTAGCTTAAAGAAATGGACTAAATTAGAGTAATTGATCAAATCTAATCAAAAGTTGAATTAGATTAGGTCAATGACACTCTAGACTCAACTCTAATAGTTGTAGTTGAATGGGTCCATGTCTTTAACTAGACCAAGATAGACTTAATTCATGGCTATGCGGTGGAACCCAATTTACTAAGTTGATCAAATTAAAACTAATGAACCGGTTGGTGTCTAAGTTTGGCAGTTTGACTGGTGGTTTTTAAGTGGGAGATACTCACAGTGATTCGATCTCTGACGAGTTAATGGCTTATCCCCACCACTGATCTCACTTACCTGGCCAACCTGGTGAATTAGATTTTGATTAGATCACTTGGTGATTAGGGCTCACCCATGTCATTAGCTAAATCAATTTGACTGATTTAGGTGCTCCTAATGCCAGCTTTAATTAAATCTTTTTAATCTGACTTGGTGAAGTCAGTGGGAGGATTGAAATTGGCTGGATATTTTCTTTTCATCTATCCTTTAATAAAATCCTCAAAAATTATTAGGTCCCTAAAAATGATTAAGTTATATTGATAACTAGGTCATAGCCTCCCATTAAGTGAGTGATAATGAGTCCATTAGTTTAATAATCATTGGAGGCCCAAAGGCCTAGTGCTTATTGACTAATGGAATTATCATTCATAATATGATAATTTGGTTTGAGTCTTTATGATGGTAATCAATTGGCCGGCCAAAGTCGGGCCTGATCATTTATTGGTCCGATTCACCAAATCAAATCATGTTAATGGTTGGACCTAATCAGATATTTTCAGTGGAGGCCAAAGCCTACTGATTACGTTCTGGGGCAAAATCAATTATTAGAAGTTGTTTAGAGAAATAACTGGTTATGAACCTACCCATAGATGCACATGGGTTGACCAACCAAAGTTGGGCTCGTGTGTAGTCTGTGTGGATTCTAGTACCCACTAAGGAATTAAAGTAATTCCTCAAATTGGAGATTGAGGCTACCAGTTCATAAAAATACTGGGAGAAATTTTAGACTAAAGTCTAAGTCTTTAGTATTAATAATTTATATACTCTTAGAGGTCTGGTTTTCCTTTATGTAGCTATGGCCACTACCCTGTTGCTCCAGTCATTATTAGATAATGACAAGCTCATGGGATCTAATTTTGATAGCTGGTATCGAAAATTAAAAATCATCCTTGAGCATGAGCGGATCCTTTATGTAGTAATGGATCTAGCACCTGAGGAGCCAGCCCGAATGCTAGAGGGACGATCTGAGATACTTATCAGAAGTGGCTCAACGACCGCACCATCGTTTGATGCATAATACTGGTGGCAATGAATGATGAGTTCAGCCACAGGTTCGAGAACGCCCAGCCATAGGAGATGCTTCAAATGTTGAACGGCTCCTTTGGCACGCCTGACGATGTTGAAAGGCACAAAACTAGTTGTGCTATTTTCAATGCTCGGATGAGGGATAGGGCCTCAGTCACCGATCATGTACTGTACATGATCGAAATGATTGAGCACCTAAGTAAACTGGGCTTTCCCTTGCACGAGCAGCTCGCTAAGGATGCGATCCTTAATTCTTTGCCCAAGTCCTTCCTCCCCTTCCTTACTCATTTTTGAATGACAAAGCCTGCAGTGAACTACCATGGCTTGTTGGGGTTGCTGCAGAACTTTGAGAAGGACCACCAGCTCCATAAGGAGTCGGTGAATATTGTGGGAGGGTCTTCTTTTGGTCGTCGACCCTTTAAGAAAGGGAAGAAGAACAAGAAGAAGAAGAATAAGAAGGTGCAGTTGCATGCTAGGACACAGCACAAGGTCAGACCAAGAAGTGCAAGCCTGATCAGAGCCAGGTGGAGTGCTTCTTTTGTAAGAAGCATGGGCACTGAAAGAGGAACTGTCCTCTATACATTGCCTCCCTGGACCCGAACAGGACGAAGAAGAAGCAAGGTAATTATATGATAACACCTTGCAACTTTTTCATTTGTGATACTACTGTCTGGATATTGGATACCGGAAGCTCTTATCATATTTGCAATTCGATGCAGAGTCTACAGGTCAGTAGGAGATTTGATGACGGTGAGAGATTTCTGAACGTTGGAGATGGAAGCAAAGTTTCAGTTCTAGCTTTAGGAATCATGAACCTTGTAATCAATTCTCGTAATGTAATTCTCAGTGAATATCACTATTGTCCAAGCTTTTTATTAAATATTATTTCTGTAGGCCTTTTGGCCATGTACGGTTATGAATTTTTAATAAAAAAAAATATTTACAATATCATTTTGAATGATGTTACAATATTTGTTGGATAAATAAATAATGAAATTTACTTACTATCACAGCCTGTTAATGTGGTCCAAACCTTCGGTAAATGCCCTAGAATAGATAATATGTCAGAAGTCTACCTTTGGCACTGTAGGCTAGGTCATATCAATAAGAACAGAATAAACAAATTGGCTCAAGAAGGAATTCTTGAAGTTGGTGATTGTGAATCACTTCCAACCTGTGAGTCCTGTCTTCTTGAAAAAATGATCAAGTCACCTTTTACTGAAAAAAGTGAGAGAGCCAGTGAACTCTTGGGTCTGGTACATTCTGATGTATGTGGACCCATGAGCTCAAGTGCAAGAGGTGAATATTTCTACTTTATAACCTTCACAGATGACCTATCGAGGTATGGGTATGTCTACTTAATGAAGCATAAGTCGGAGTCATTTGAAATATTCAAACTATTTCGAAATGAGGTAGAAAAATAAACTGGGAAGTGTATTAAAACTCTTCGATCTGATTGAAGAGGTGAATACCTTTCCAATGATTTTCTGATATATCTTGAGGAGAATGGGATTCTCTCACAGTGGACTCCTCCTGGAACACCACAGCATAATGGTGTGTCTGAAAGGAGGAATCGGACCTTGTTGGACATGGTTCGGTCCATGATGGGGTTTGCTGGTCTGTCGATCTTCCTCTGGGGATATGCGCTCGAATTGGCTTGTTACCTTCTAAATAAGGTTCCGAGTAAGTCTGTAACCAAAATGCCATATGAGATATGGATAGGATGTAAGCCAGTACTCTCGCACCTTAGGGTTTGGGGATGTCCGGCTTATGTTAAACGTTTAATTACGGACAAGCTTGGACCTAGGTTTGACAAGTGTAATTTCATAGGGTACCCAAAAGAGACCAAAGGATATTATTTCTACCTAGCTAATGAGCAAAAGGTGTTAGTCATCCTTAAGGCAATCTTTTTAGAAAAAGAGTTCCTTGGTGAAGGGACTGTTGCCTCTAAGGTCGAACTTGAGGAAGTTCGGCAGGTGAAAAAATTGACACAAACTGCTGAACCTAAATCGAATTTGGTTAGATTAGATCTGGAGCCCATTGTTCCTGCACCCTTAAGGCGGTCTGGTAGAGTACCACATCAACTGGACAGATACTATAATTTTTTGGTCCAGAACGACGATCCTGTCGAACTTGATGAAAACAATGAGGATCCGATCACCTACATGGATGCAATGCAGAGACCTGACTCTGAGAAATGGCTAGAGGCCATGAAATCCGAAATGGAGTTCATGAAGGTCAATGATGTGTGGACATTGGTTGACCCACCCGAAGGAGTAAAATCCATAGGGTATAAGTGGGTCTTCAAGAGGAAGAGAGGCGCAGACGGAAAGGTGGAGACCTATAAAGCCCATTTGGTTGCCAAGGGATATCGTCAATGTTATGGTATAGACTATGACGAGATATTTTTTCTTGTGGCAATGCTCAAATCCATTCGAATTATGCTTGCGATAGCTGCCCATCTGGACTATGAAATCTGACAGATGGATGTGAAAACAGCTTTCCTAAATGGAGAGCTGGACGAAGAGGTGTATATGATACAACCTGAAGGGTTCACATCCACAGAAGAGTCTAAGGTGTGCAGGCTACAGAGGTCCATTTATGGACTTAAGCAGGCATCTCAGAGTTGGAACATACATTTTGATAAGATGATCAAAACGTATGGCTTCGTTAAGAACGGAGAAGAGCCCTACATTTATAGGTAAGCTAATGGTCCAGTAGTGGTATTTCTTGTATTGTATATGGATGACATTCTCTTAATCGAGAATGATGTCCCTGCATTACAGGGAATAAAGATTTAGCTGTCATCAAAATTCTCCATGAAGGATCTGGGAGAAGCTTCCTACATCTTAGGGATGAGGATCTATAGGGATAGATCTAAAAGATTGCTTGGCTTATCCCAATCCACGTACATTGATACTATGCTGAAAAGGTTCAGCATGGAGAATTTCAAGAAAGGCTATCTACCGATAGGCCATGAAATTTCTCTCTCAAAGAGGGATTGTCCGACAACACCTCAAGAGAGAGAGCATATGGGTAGAATTCCATATGCTTCGGCAGTGGGATCTATCATGTACGCCATGACATGTACACGACCAGATGTGGCATACTCACTAGGGGTAGTGAGTAGATACCAATCTGATCCAAGAGAGAATCACTGGAAGGTTGTTAAAACCATCCTGAAGTATTTGAAAAATACTAAGGACTAGTGGCTTGTTTATGGTGAATCGGACTTGAGACTTATAGGGTTTACAAACTTTAGTTTTCAGTCTGATCACGATGACATCAAGAGTGTGTTGAGATTTATTTTTACCCTTAATGGTGGGGCTGTCTGCTGGAACAGTTTCAAGCAGCACACAGTGGCTGATTCAGTTTGCGAGGTGGAGTATGTCGCTGCATCGATGCTGCCAAAGAAGCGGTGTGGCTGAGAAAATTCATCACCGAGCTCAGAGTGGCACCCTCCCTTGTTGGTCCAGTTCTGCTCTACTGTGACAGCTCTGGAGCCATTGCTCAGGCGAAGGAACCGAAGGCACACCAGCAGACGAAGCATATTCTACGCCGTTACCATCTCATCCAAAAAATCATGGATCGAGGAGACGTCGACCTTCAGAAGATCGATGGAAAGGAGAACCTGGCCGACCCATTCACTAAAGCCATTGCGGTGAAGGAGGTCGACGATTTCAAGTCGAAGATGGGTATTAGATACTGCACCGATTGGCTTTAGGCCAAGTGGAAGATTGTTGGGAATAGTATCCCAAAGCCAATCATCAGCCTGTTGACGGTTGTGCTCTTTCTTGTATTAGTATATAAATTATAAATAAATAAAAGTTATTTTGGTATTTTCATCATAAATTGTTTCATCTTTTAATGAACTCTTGTGTTGTGGTGAAGTCCTTAGGACTATTTAGACTCGACAAAGGAAGATTTGTCGTTTAGTCCTTAAATCTGTTCGCAACCAAATGATACGTTGTTACCAAGGACAACAATGATTATCAAGCATAGGTCGTTGTGTGCCATATGAGTTGGTTGTCTTCTTAACCAAGAAGTGTGGAGACATTGGTATGGATACAGGTGAGATGTAAGGGTATATCTGCACTAAACGTGACCGACTCCAGAGCTATTTCTACTGTCAAGATTTGCTCCAATGGGATATGGGTATAACTGTCCCTCTGACCTGAGACCGCCACGGTGATTTGTAAGCAACTCACTGCACTTAGGCACTGGACTACCTAAATTTCTAATTCAGTGACGGAAGGCTGCTGGGTGTAGTCAAGTACTTGACTTGTTGGTGCATGTATCAAGATGGGATTGACCACTCCAGTTCAGGAGCTGTGTACAGTCGTATTTCAATTTAGCAAAATTTTGGCTAGGGTAGTCCTAGTGAGGAGTCACAGAACTATTTGAGTTGAGCATAATTCAGATGATCTAATCAAGGTTAACAGTTTAACCCTGAGTCGTCCTAAACACAGGGGTCAAAAGGGATGAATTATACAGTAACAATATTCACGTAGGTTCTGAGTATTACGATTGTAACTATTCGACCTATCCAGATGTCGGGTACCATTGCTAGATGGTCACTTCGATTAGTACAGGAATTGGTTCCTGTGCTACCGACTTAGGATCGAACCTGCGGGATCACACACATTAGAAGTTCCTATCTGATCTGATGGCTGATGAAGAGTCCTAATGCTCATGGACTATGAGTCCTATGTGTCTGGGACTCTGTGATCAAGAATCAAGATTCTCTGATCACGAGTTCCACACATTTTGGGTACCGGGGTCAAGAGTCCCACTAGTTTGGGACTCTTCGATCAAGATTTCATATCGATGGACTTTGATACCAATTACCCATCGGATTTGGACTCAGTATTTATGAGAGATTTAATTAGTAATTTGGTCCCCAATTAACTCAATTTGATTGAGTAAATATTTTTGGAACAAGTCCAATTGAATTGGATTCAGTTGGGTTTGACCCGATTAGGTTAAGTGTTGACCTAATCGTCGAAGTGGTTTGGTCTCTGATTTGATCAGGGGATGGGCTTAGTCAATTCCTGATTTGATTAAGATTTTATTGAGTCTAATTAAGCCTAATTAAGTTGGGTTTAATTTAGTCTAATTATGCTTAACTTATTTTGATTAGGTTGGCTCAATTAGGTTCAAACCACCTTGACATTTCTCCCTGCGCCACCTCACTTCTTCAGTGCCCATTTGAATTCATGAGAAGCAACTTCTCATGAATTTTCTCCCACATAGAAGGCATCTCATGCCCACTCTTGTGTCCCAATTTTTGGATAAACTTGATTTGTTAGCCATTCAAATTCAAACGATGTTTGAATTTGAATGGATAACTTATCCCTTGCGCCTTCTTGCTTATCCATCTTGTGTGCCACTTATCATACATGAGAAAGAGTTTCTCATGAAATCTTTCCATGCACAAAGAAGCCACGCCCCTTCTCTTCTCACACCCAGAGTGGATAGGGATGAGTTGGTTTGCATTTGAATTCAAATTCGATTTGAATTCAAATGTGCAACCACTTATCTTTATCCTCTCATGCGGATAAGGCACGTCTTGCACTTTTTTAAAAGAGAAAGAGATGTGGGGCATGCGTAGAATTTTTTTGAGAGAAAGAAGGGGGCGTGAAGAAGCTTTCTATGTGAGGTGAAGGTCCAAAACCTTCCGAGAGAAAAGAAAAGAAAAGAACAAAAGTGGGCGCAGAGTTTTCTTGTGTATCCTAGGGTTTTGGCTTAGGGTTTGGGAAGTGAGAACATGAGCTACGAGTGTCGTGAGCCCACCAAACTTCAGGGAGAGCATCATCAACCTCTCTACCACCTTTGCTGATAATCCAAAGTATCCGAGGAGTCGATAGACATCGATCGAAGGAGTTCGATCAACATCGACCATCAAAAAGGTGCAGTCACGAACTAGCATTCGTGAGGAGCTGATCAGATCGGAAGCTTCATGTGGATGATCCATAGAGGCCAGATATACTGTGTGGCTATATTGTGATGATCAGACTCTTCCGACAGTGATCAGATTGCGGCGATCGACTACCCGCATAAAGGTATTGTGTTCTGAACACATAACAGTAAATTATTTACTGTTCAAATTTAAATTTTAAATTTAAATACATGCATGCTATATATCATATTTAGATCCTAGTGTAGGATAAATACATGTTAATTAATTAGATTAATTAATAATTTTCACTGTAAAATTATAATTTAAAAAGTTTTAAAATTATCATTTTACCCCTGCACTAAAAATTCACTTCACTTAGATATGTAGCCAATTGGCATTTGGTCAAGTGGGAGTTTGTTAGATGTGTGCCCTAGATGCCAGATTGGCTGACACATTCCTGTACAAATCTAAGGGCAAATTTATAATTTTGACTATAAATCAATAAAAGGGTTATTTTTCTATCACATTATGTACGTTGTGTCTGTGATACATCCTTTGAGTTAGTAAGAATGTTAATTCATATTTTCAAGAGTTAAAAATTTAAGGCATGAATTTGCATAACTAACTCATAAACTGCTCCTGACCATAGGATCATCATAAGGATGGTGATCGATTCGGAAGGTTGGTGTACGATCACTTTCTTAGGGTAGATGTGTCTTGAGTCTACGGTGTGGAGACACCAGAGCGAGAGTATAGGTATTCGTTAAGAACAAGAGCACTGAGCGTGACCATATCGAGCAATCATAAGGAAGTCTACCTTCTCGTCGATGACTAGCTCGATGCTACAGTTGTGTGTCTAGTTCTTTGACCTGAGGTGCATCGACAGTTCACCTTGAGTGTGTTATAGTTTGACTACACCATAACTCGATCTCCTAGCCATTCGAAATCCTGAGGTGTATGTTGGTCGTAGCATATTCATTGTAGGAACTAGGTCACACCAAGATGGGATCTATCAACCTCGGTAGATGAGAGGAGTAGTCCTATGATGATCAAAAGATTGAGTCCTTAAGCCCATGACCATGGTAGAGTGAACTAATGGAAAAAGAGTTTTCCATTGGGGTTTCACATCGGACTCGGATCGATCGATTGAATCACATGACTGATGTTGCATTTGACGAGTTCACCTTAACCCTAATTCAGTCAGAACTCATGATAGAGAAACTCAATCACACAGGTAGCTGCACCGAGAGGTTCATCTTCAGTTCTGATGAGTTGGCCACCACATACTGTTAGGTGTCACTGGTGGATTTTAGAAGCAATTAGAATGATATTGATGATCGATCATTCTAATTGTCTGAATCAGAAGAGTTCTGATCCATCAAAAGGAGTTTCGATGATGTCGATGATGAGATCACGACATGTCTCATTACCATACAAAATTGAACCTAACTAGGTTACACCAAATAAGGATTAGGATCTGGATGTTATCAATTAGGCTAACCTAATTGATTTGGATAAGATCCAATTAGGTTCAAGAAAATCGTGCTAGCACACAATTGAGCCTAACTTTCTCCTCATGTAATCTTTTCTGTCTCTACTGAGCCAAATATGATTTTACTCACTCAGAGAACCTTAAAAATATTTTTTCTCAATCTAAATGAAGCTTGTCCAGCTCAGAAAAGGCTTGTCTTAATTGATGAGATGAATTTAAGACAACACCTGCTAATTTCCAGCACCTGCCAATTTCATTTTAGGACATCTGTCAAATGTTGACATATGGGTCTTAAACTGAAGAGAGCTCATTGGAGGATTTTTGTAAAGTGTCCACATGTCAAAACCCAATTGAATTGGATGTCATAATCAGATTATGGCGTGAGCCCAATTGGATTTAAGTGGGCGCCCCAAATGGATAAGAACTAAAGAGTCCTGATAAACATGGACTCTTTGGTGCCACCTTGATTGAGCTTATCTAATGTTGGTGCCAACTAGGAGAGAGAGGGTGGGGTTCTTATCTGATGTGATCAGATGACATCACTACCAATTAAAATTTTTTCAAAATTTATTGAAATTTTT
>NC_025999.2:44850630-44960888 GCF_000442705.2 Elaeis guineensis
AGGGTCTTGAGGAGAGCAGGAGGCTGAGGGATGGGGAGATGATCCTACGCATCGGGAATGGAGCAAGAGTTGCTGCTGTGCCGTAAGAACCTACCCTCTGCGATTACCATTAGGATTAGATTTAGTTTTAAGAGACTGTATATTATGTGCCTGCAGCAAGCAGGAATTTGATTTCTGTTTCATATTTAGCACAAGAAGGCTATGTGATTAGCTTTCATAAGGACCATTGTAACATTTTTTATGAAAAAATAAAGTTACAGATGGTTTTCTTATTAACGATCTCTATCAGTTACATATTGATGTATCTGTATTTAATATCGAGCAAAATATAAATGCCATAGGAATTAAAGGTCTAGAGATAGTCTAAATGATAGGTATCTGTGGCACCTAAGGCTAGGTCATATAGTGGAAGACAGGGTTAACAAATTGGAGAAATCCGAGCTATTGAGTCTGTTGACTTTCGAGTCATATCCAGTTTATGATCATGCCTTCAAGGCAAAATGACCAGCTTCCTTTTGTGGGACATAGGGAAAGGGCCACAGACCTACTTGCCCTAGTATATACGGATGTGTGCCGCCCATTTGATGTGCCGGCTAGAGGCAACTACATCTACTTCATTATCTTTATCGATGATATGTCTAGGTATGGGTATGTGTTTCTAATGAAACATAAGTTTGAAGCTTTTGAAAGGTTCAAAGAATTCAGACATGAGGTAGAAAAACAAACAGGAAAGCCCATTAAGGTTCTTCGATCAGATAGAGAAGGTGAATACCTTAGTCGGGAGTTCTTAGACTATCTTAAGGACAATGGTATAGTCTCTCAATGGACTCCACCTGGAAGCCTTAACTCAATGGGGTTTCAAAATGGAGAAATCGGACCCTATTAGATATGGTCCGTTCCATGATGAGCTTCACGGACTTCCCTGAATTTTTTTGGAGATATTATCTCATGACAGCAATTTATGTATTGAATAGGGTTTCCTCTAAAATCGTTCCTACCACACCATATGAGAAATGGATGGTAAGAAATCAAGTCTGAATCATCTCAGAATTTGGGGTTGTCCGGCTCATGTCAAGAGACAGCAGGCGGACAAGTTAGAGTTCAGGTCTTTTAGAGCTTGGTTCATAGGATATCCTAAAGAGTCATTAGGATACTATTTTTATATTTCAGAAGATCACAATGTGATTGTAAGTCGAAATACTATTTTTCTTGAAATACAGTTTATTGAAGATGGTGGCATCGGAAGAATAATTAAGCTCAAGGAGAATGTCTCCCAAGAGCAACGAGCTAAAGAACTTGAGGAACCAAATCAATCAGAACCAGTCCTAACACAACCTCTTTCACTCGTAGATCGACTAGGGTTTCCTATCCTCCTGAAAGGTACTTTGGTACCATACAAGAGGATGTTGAGAAAATATTCCTCACGGGAAATGGGGTCATGGTGATGATCCCAAGACCTATGACGAGCAATATCAGATATCGACTTTGAGAAATGGTTAGAGGCAATGAGATCAGAAATTGACTCGATGCACTCAAACCAAATTTGGATCTTGGTAGATCCACCTGAAGGTATTGTACCTATTGGGTGTAAATGGATCTCAAGAGAAAGATAGGTGCAGATGGGAATATGGAGACATTCAAGGCTAAGCTCGTAGCGAAAGATTATAGTCAGCGTGAAGGCATTGACTATCAGGATACCTTCTCGCTCGTAGCCATGCTAGCATCCATCCGCACATTGCTTGCTGTTGTAGCCTATTTCGATTATGAAATATGGCAGATGGACGTGAATTGGAATTCTTAAATGGATATCTTGAGGAAGATATCTATATGGAACAGCTGCTTGGTTTCACTTCCAGTGATAATGATCACAGGATCTGCAAGCTGCAAAGGTCCATTTATGGACTTAAGCAAGCATCTCGGAGTTGGAATACTCGTTTCAATGATGTGATCAAAATGTTTGGTTTCATCAAGAACGAGGAGAACCATGGTGTGTTCAAAAAGGTCAGTGGGAGCACGTTATCTTCCTTGTATTGTACGTAGATGACATCCTCCTAATTGAAAATGAATTCCCATGTTGACTTAGTCAAAGATGGTTGTCTAAGGAGTTCTCTATGAAAGATCTAGGAGAGGCATCCTTGATACTGGGTATAAGGTCTACAGGATAGACCAAATAGGATGCTGGACTTTCACAGAAGATGTCATAGAGGAGGTGCTAAAAGGATTAGCATGGAAAACTCCAAAGAGGTTTATTGCCTTTTAGACATGGCATTCATCTCTTTAAGAAGATGTGCCCTAGCACACCTGAGGAGATTAAACGCATGGAGCAAGATCCCTTATGCTTCGGCAATAGAGAGCCTCATGTATTGCCATGCTATGTACACGACCTGATATAGCCCATGCTGTGAGTGTCACAAGCAGATATCAGTCGAATCCAGGAGAAGAGCACTGGACTTATGTGAAATATATCCTTAAGTACTTGAGAAGGACTAAAGATATGTTTCTAGTCTTTGGAAATAGAGAACTCCAGATTCAGGGATATACAGACTCCGACTTTATGTCTGATATAGATGATCGAAAGTCAACATCTGGGAGTCTGTTCATTTGCAATGGTGGTGCAGTTAGCTGGAAGAGTTTCAAGCAGACAGTGATTGCTGATTCCACCATAGAGGCAGAGTATATTGCTGCATTGAAAGTTGCGAAGGAGATTTCTAGTACAAAAAGTTTGCCGCAGAGCTTGGAGTGATGTCATCGGATGCCATACCTCTTTACTGCGATAATAATGGCACCATAGCCCTAGCTAAGGAGCCAAGGTCTCACCAGAAGTCCAGGAACATCGAGCAGCGATTCCATTTGATCCGTGATTATCTTGAAAAGGGTTATGTCGAGGTCAGGAGAGTCGACTCCACAAACAATGTGGAGACCTGCTGACTAAGCCATTAGGCCAACAGAAGATCGAAACCCACCTTGAGAAGATGGGACTTAGTGTTGGGAATGTATCCCAAAGCCAATCGTCAGCCTGTGACGGTTGTGCTCTTTCTTGTATAAATATATAAATTATAAATAAATAAAAGTTATTTTAATATTTTCATCACAAATTATTTCATCTTCTAATGAACTCCTGTGTTGTGGTGAAGTCCTTAGGACTATTTAGACTTGACCAAAGGAGGATTTATCATTTAGTCCTTAAATCTGTTCGCGACCAAATGATACGTTGTTACAAGGACAACAATATTTATCAAGCATAGGTCGTTGTGTGCATATGGATTGGTTGTCCTCTTAACCTAAGAGTGTGGAGACACTAGTATGGCATACAGGTGAGATGTAAGGGTACATTTGCACTGAACGTAACCGACTCTGGAGCTATTTCTACTGTCAGATTTGCTCTGATGGATATGGGTATAACTGTCCCTCCGACCTGAGACCCGCACGCTAACTTGCAAGCAACTCACTGCACTTAGGCACTGGACTACCTGAATTTCTAATTCAGTGACGGAAGGCTGCTGGGTGTAGTCAAGTACTTGACTTGTCGGTGCGTATGTCAAGATGGGATTGACCACTCCAGTTCAGGGAGCTGTGTACAGTCGTATTTCAATTTAGAAAAACCTTGGCCAGGGTAGTCCTAGTGAGGAGTCATAGGACTGTTTGAGTTGAGCACGATTCCGATGATCTAATCAGGATTGACAGTTTAACCCTGAGTCATCTAAATACAGGGATCAAAAGGGATGAATTATACAGTAACAATATTCACATAGGTTCTGAGTGTTGCGATTGTAACTATTCGACCTATCCGGATATCGGGTACCATTGCTAGATGGTCACTTCGATTAGTATAGGAATTGGTTCCTGTGCTACTGGCTTAGGTTCGAACCTGCGGGGTCACACACATTAGAAGTTTCTACCTGATCTGATGGCTGATGAAGAGTTCTAATGTTCATGGACTATGAGTCCTATGTGTCTGGAACTCTGTGATCGAGAATCAGGATTCTCTGATCATGAGTTCCACATAGTTTGGGTACCGGGTCAAGAGTCCCACTGGTTTGGGACTCTTCGATCAAGGTTTCATATCGATGGACTTTCATACCCGATTGCCCATCGGATTTGGACTTAATATTTATGAGAGATTTAATTAGTGATTTGATCATTAATTAACTCAATTTGATTGAGTAATTATTTTTGGATCAAGTCCAATTGAATTGGATTCAGTTGGGTTTGACCCGATTAGGTTAAGTGTTGACCTAATCATGGAAGTGGTTTGGGTCCCTGATTTGATCAGGGGATGGGCTTAGTCAATTTCTAATTTGATTAAGATTTTATTGAGCCTAATTAAGCCTAATTAAGTTGGGTTTAATTTAGTCTAATTATGCTTAACCTATTTTGATTAGGTTGGCTCAATTAGGTTCAAACCACCTTGACATTTCTCCCTACACCACCTCACTTCTTCAGCGCCCATTTGAATTCATGAGAAGCAACTTCTCATGAATTTTCTCCCATGTAGAAGGCATCTCACGCCCACTCTTGTGTGCCATTTTTGGATAAACTTGATTTGTTAGCCATTCAAATTCAAATGGTGTTTAAATTTGAATGGATACTTATCCCTTGCGCCTTCTTGCTTATCCATCTTGTGCACCACTTATCATACATGAGAAAGAGTTTCTTATGAAATATTTCTATGCACAAAGAAGCCACGCCCCTTCTCTTCTCATGCCCAGAGTGGATAGGGATGAGTTGGTTTGCATTTGAATTCAATTCGATTTGAATTCAAGTGGTGCACCACTTATCTTTATCCTCTCTCGCGGATAAGACACGTCTTGCACTCTTTTAAAAGAGAAAGAGATGTGGGGCATGCGTAGAATTTTTCTGAGAGAAAGAAGGGGGCATGAAGAAGCTTTCTACATGAGGTGAAGGTCCAAAACCTTCCGAGAGAAAAGAAAGAAAGAAACAAAAGTGGGTGCAGAGTTTTCTTGTGTACCCTAGGGTTTTGGCTTAGGATTTGGGAAGTGAAACGTGAGCTATGAGTGTCGTGAGCCACCAAACTTTAGAGAGAGTATCATCAACCTCTCTACACCTTTGCTGATGATTTGGAGCATTCGAAGAGTCAGCAAACATCGATCGAAGGAGTTCGATCAACATCAGCCATCAAAAGGTACAGTCACGAACTAGCATTCGTGAGGAGCCGATCAGACGAGCTTTGTGTGGATGATCTGCAGAGGCCAGTCACACTGTGTGGCTGCATTGTGATGATCAGACTCTTCCGACAGTGATCAAATTACGGCGATCGACTACCCGCACAAAGATATTGTGTTCTGAACACATAACAGTAAATTATTTACTGTTCAAATTTGAATTTTAAATTTAAATGCATGCATGCTATATATCATATTTAGATCCTAGTATAAGATAAATACATGTTAATTAATTAGATTGATTAATAATTTTTATTGTAAAATAGTAATTTGAAAAAAAAAATAAAATTACCATTTTATCAATGCACTAAAATTCACTTCAAATGGTATCAGAGCGAGTTCTAAGATATGATATATATATTTGCATGCGTAGATTAAGTTATAATATAAAAGTTTAAATTTGAAATTTAAAATTCAAAAATTTAAATTTGAATTTTGAAAGTTGTTCGAATTCAAAATTCAAAAATTTGAAATTTAAAATTTGAATTTTGAATTTAAAATTTGAAATTCAAAATTCAAATTCAAAAATTTGAAATTTGAAATTTAAAATTTGGTTGAAATTTCAAATTTGAAATTCAAAATTTAAAATTCAAAATTTAAAATTTGAAACTTGAAATTTGTTTGAAATTTAAAATTCAAAATTTAAAATTTGAAATTTGAAATTTGAAATTTAAATTTTGAAATTGATATATTTTGATATACTTGATCCAAGTAGCAAGTAATCTAATTGGGTTGGTTGCTATGGTCATCCGGTCATAGGAGAAAAGTAGGGTTTAAAGGCCTCTCCTCCCATTCGATGGGGTTCTCCTATGGCGGTAGGAGTGCCACTGCAATTATATCCCATGCAGATGAAGCAGCAAAATGACTTAATTGTAAAGGTTTAATTGTAAATTTATCATGAATGTGTTAGATTAGATCTAAAGGAATATTCATGATTTATTTTGATTGAGTTATTTTCTGTTATGTAATTAGCAATAGGATTGCTATTTATGAAATATATTGATCTATTTGTGAAATGAGTCAACATATTTGGTGAACAGAAAATAAAACCTTTCAAATGTAAAAATTATTTTTGAAATGCCAAATCCTGACCCATCGCCCAAATACTTAATTAAAAGAATTAAGTATTGTCAAGTTGGTCTAGAATTGTGAATTAAGACCTAAGACAATTGCATAAACTTATGGGTCAATGGGTTAGATGGATTAGGTCCATAATTGGGTTAGACCTAAGGTTAGCTTAAAGAAATGGACTAAATTAGAGTAATTGATCAAATCTAATCAAAAGTTGAATTAGATTAGGTCAATGACACTCTAGACTCAACTCTAATAGTTGTAGTTGAATGGGTCCATGTCTTTAACTAGACCAAGATAGACTTAATTCATGGCTATGCGGTGGAACCCAATTTACTAAGTTGATCAAATTAAAACTAATGAACCGGTTGGTGTCTAAGTTTGGCAGTTTGACTGGTGGTTTTTAAGTGGGAGATACTCACAGTGATTCGATCTCTGACGAGTTAATGGCTTATCCCCACCACTGATCTCACTTACCTGGCCAACCTGGTGAATTAGATTTTGATTAGATCACTTGGTGATTAGGGCTCACCATGTCATTAGCTAAATCAATTTGACTGATTTAGGTGCTCCTAATGCCAGCTTTAATTAAATCCTTTTTAATCTGACTTGGTGAAGTCAGTGGGAGGATTGAAATTGGCTGGATATTTTCTTTTCATCTATCCTTTAATAAAATCCTCAAAAATTATTAGGTCCCTAAAAATGATTAAGTTATATTGATAACTAGGTCATAGCCTCCCATTAAGTGAGTGATAATGAGTCCATTAGTTTAATAATCATTGGAGGCCCAAAGGCCTAGTGCTTATTGACTAATGGAATTATCATTCATAATATGATAATTTGGTTTGAGTCTTTATGATGGTAATCAAGTTGGCCGGCCAAAGTCGGGCCTGATCATTTATTGGTCCGATTCACCAAATCAAATCATGTTAATGGTTGGACCTAATCAGATATTTTCAGTGGAGGCCAAAGCCTACTGATTACGTTCTGGGGCAAAATCAATTATTAGAAGTTGTTTAGAGAAATAACTGGTTATGAACCTACCCATAGATGCACATGGGTTGACCAACCAAAGTTGGGCTCGTGTGTAGTCTGTGTGGATTCTAGTACCCACTAAGGAATTAAAGTAATTCCTCAAATTGGAGATTGAGGCTACCAGTTCATAAAAATACTGGGAGAAATTTTAGACTAAAGTCTAAGTCTTTAGTATTAATAATTTATATACTCTTAGAGGTCTGGTTTTCCTTTATGTAGCTATGGCACTACCCTGTTGCTCCAGTCATTATTAGATAATGACAAGCTCATGGGATCTAATTTTGATAGCTGGTATCGAAAATTAAAAATCATCCTTGAGCATGAGCGGATCCTTTATGTAGTAATGGATCTAGCACCTGAGGAGCCAGCCCGAATGCTAGAGGGACGATCTGAGACACTTATCAGAAGTGGCTCAACGACCGCACCATCGTTTGATGCATAATACTGGTGGCAATGAATGATGAGTTCAGCCACAGGTTCGAGAACGCCCAGCCATAGGAGATGCTTCAAATGTTGAACGGCTCCTTTGGCACGCCTGACGATGTTGAAAGGCACAAAACTAGTTGTGCTATTTTCAATGCTCGGATGAGGGATAGGGCCTCAGTCACCGATCATGTACTGTACATGATCGAAATGATTGAGCACCTAAGTAAACTGGGCTTTCCCTTGCACGAGCAGCTCGCTAAGGATGCGATCCTTAATTCTTTGCCCAAGTCCTTCCTCCCTTCCTTACTCATTTTTGAATGACAAAGCCTGCAGTGAACTACCATGGCTTGTTGGGGTTGCTGCAGAACTTTGAGAAGGACCACCAGCTCCATAAGGAGTCGGTGAATATTGTGGGAGGGTCTTCTTTTGGTCGTCGACCCTTTAAGAAAGGGAAGAAGAACAAGAAGAAGAAGAATAAGAAGGTGCAGTTGCATGCTAGGACACAGCACAAGGTCAGACCAAGAAGTGCAAGCCTGATCAGAGCCAGGTGGAGTGCTTCTTTTGTAAGAAGCATGGGCACTGAAAGAGGAACTGTCCTCTATACATTGCCTCCCTGGACCCGAACAGGCGAAGAAGAAGCAAGGTAATTATATGATAACACCTTGCAACTTTTTCATTTGTGATACTACTGTCTGGATATTGGATACCGGAAGCTCTTATCATATTTGCAATTCGATGCAGAGTCTACAGGTCAGTAGGAGATTTGATGACGGTGAGAGATTTCTGAACGTTGGAGATGGAAGCAAAGTTTTAGTTCTAGCTTTAGGAATCATGAACCTTGTAATCAATTCTCGTAATGTAATTCTCAGTGAATATCACTATTGTCCAAGCTTTTTATTAAATATTATTTCTGTAGGCCTTTTGGCCATGTACGGTTATGAATTTTTAATAAAAAA
This sequence comes from Elaeis guineensis, assembly GCF_000442705.2. NCBI lineage: Eukaryota > Viridiplantae > Streptophyta > Magnoliopsida > Arecales > Arecaceae > Elaeis > Elaeis guineensis. Next base: position 44,859,302 of record NC_025999.2, read on the forward strand.
AAATATTTACAATATCATTTTGAATGATGTTACAATATTTGTTGGATAAATAAATAATGAAATTTACTTACTATCACAGCCTGTTAATGTGGTCCAAACCTTCGGTAAATGCCCTAGAATAGATAATATGTCAGAAGTCTACCTTTGGCACTGTAGGCTAGGTCATATCAATAAGAACAGAATAAACAAATTGGCTCAAGAAGGAATTCTTGAAGTTGGTGATTGTGAATCACTTCCAACCTGTGAGTCCTGTCTTCTTGAAAAAATGATCAAGTCACCTTTTACTGAAAAAAGTGAGAGAGCCAGTGAACTCTTGGGTCTGGTACATTCTGATGTATGTGGACCCATGAGCTCAAGTGCAAGAGGTGAATATTTCTACTTTATAACCTTCACAGATGACCTATCGAGGTATGGGTATGTCTACTTAATGAAGCATAAGTCGGAGTCATTTGAAATATTCAAACTATTTCGAAATGAGGTAGAAAAATAAACTGGGAAGTGTATTAAAACTCTTCGATCTGATTGAAGAGGTGAATACCTTTCCAATGATTTTCTGATATATCTTGAGGAGAATGGGATTCTCTCACAGTGGACTCCTCCTGGAACACCACAGCATAATGGTGTGTCTGAAAGGAGGAATCGGACCTTGTTGGACATGGTTCGGTCCATGATGGGGTTTGCTGGTCTGTCGATCTTCCTCTGGGGATATGCGCTCGAATTGGCTTGTTACCTTCTAAATAAGGTTCCGAGTAAGTCTGTAACCAAAACGCCATATGAGATATGGATAGGATGTAAGCCAGTACTCTCGCACCTTAGGGTTTGGGGATGTCCGGCTTATGTTAAACGTTTAATTACGGACAAGCTTGGACCTAGGTTTGACAAGTGTAATTTCATAGGGTACCCAAAAGAGACCAAAGGATATTATTTCTACCTAGCTAATGAGCAAAAGGTGTTAGTCATCCTTAAGGCAATCTTTTTAGAAAAAGAGTTCCTTGGTGAAGGGACTGTTGCCTCTAAGGTCGAACTTGAGGAAGTTCGGCAGGTGAAAAAATTGACACAAACTGCTGAACCTAAATCGAATTTGGTTAGATTAGATCTGGAGCCCATTGTTCCTGCACCCTTAAGGCGGTCTGGTAGAGTACCACATCAACTGGACAGATACTATAATTTTTTGGTCCAGAACGACGATCCTGTCGAACTTGATGAAAACAATGAGGATCCGATCACCTACATGGATGCAATGCAGAGACCTGACTCTGAGAAATGGCTAGAGGCCATGAAATCCGAAATGGAGTTCATGAAGGTCAATGATGTGTGGACATTGGTTGACCCACCCGAAGGAGTAAAATCCATAGGGTATAAGTGGGTCTTCAAGAGGAAGAGAGGCGCAGACGGAAAGGTGGAGACCTATAAAGCCCATTTGGTTGCCAAGGGATATCGTCAATGTTATGGTATAGACTATGACGAGATATTTTTTCTTGTGGCAATGCTCAAATCCATTCGAATTATGCTTGCGATAGCTGCCCATCTGGACTATGAAATCTGACAGATGGATGTGAAAACAGCTTTCCTAAATGGAGAGCTGGACGAAGAGGTGTATATGATACAACCTGAAGGGTTCACATCCACAGAAGAGTCTAAGGTGTGCAGGCTACAGAGGTCCATTTATGGACTTAAGCAGGCATCTCAGAGTTGGAACATACATTTTGATAAGATGATCAAAACGTATGGCTTCGTTAAGAACGGAGAAGAGCCCTACATTTATAGGTAAGCTAATGGTCCAGTAGTGGTATTTCTTGTATTGTATATGGATGACATTCTCTTAATCGAGAATGATGTCCCTGCATTACAGGGAATAAAGATTTAGCTGTCATCAAAATTCTCCATGAAGGATCTGGGAGAAGCTTCCTACATCTTAGGGATGAGGATCTATAGGGATAGATCTAAAAGATTGCTTGGCTTATCCCAATCCACGTACATTGATACTATGCTGAAAAGGTTCAGCATGGAGAATTTCAAGAAAGGCTATCTACCGATAGGCCATGAAATTTCTCTCTCAAAGAGGGATTGTCCGACAACACCTCAAGAGAGAGAGCATATGGGTAGAATTCCATATGCTTCGGCAGTGGGATCTATCATGTACGCCATGACATGTACACGACCAGATGTGGCATACTCACTAGGGGTAGTGAGTAGATACCAATCTGATCCAAGAGAGAATCACTGGAAGGTTGTTAAAACCATCCTGAAGTATTTGAAAAATACTAAGGACTAGTGGCTTGTTTATGGTGAATCGGACTTGAGACTTATAGGGTTTACAAACTTTAGTTTTCAGTCTGATCACGATGACATCAAGAGTGTGTTGAGATTTATTTTTACCCTTAATGGTGGGGCTGTCTGCTGGAACAGTTTCAAGCAGCACACAGTGGCTGATTCAGTTTGCGAGGTGGAGTATGTCGCTGCATCGATGCTGCCAAAGAAGCGGTGTGGCTGAGAAAATTCATCACCGAGCTCAGAGTGGCACCCTCCCTTGTTGGTCCAGTTCTGCTCTACTGTGACAGCTCTGGAGCCATTGCTCAGGCGAAGGAACCGAAGGCACACCAGCAGACGAAGCATATTCTACGCCGTTACCATCTCATCCAAAAATCATGGATCGAGGAGACGTCGACCTTCAGAAGATCGATGGAAAGGAGAACCTGGCCGACCCATTCACTAAAGCCATTGCGGTGAAGGAGGTCGACGATTTCAAGTCGAAGATGGGTATTAGATACTGCACCGATTGGCTTTAGGCCAAGTGGAAGATTGTTGGGAATAGTATCCCAAAGCCAATCATCAGCCTGTTGACGGTTGTGCTCTTTCTTGTATTAGTATATAAATTATAAATAAATAAAAGTTATTTTGGTATTTTCATCATAAATTGTTTCATCTTTTAATGAACTCTTGTGTTGTGGTGAAGTCCTTAGGACTATTTAGACTCGACAAAGGAAGATTTGTCGTTTAGTCCTTAAATTTGTTCGCAACCAAATGATACGTTGTTACCAAGGACAACAATGATTATCAAGCATAGGTCATTGTGTGCCATATGAGTTGGTTGTCTTCTTAACCAAGAAGTGTGGAGACATTGGTATGGTATACAGGTGAGATGTAAGGGTATATCTGCACTAAACGTGACCGACTCCAGAGCTATTTCTACTGTCAAGATTTGCTCCAATGGGATATGGGTATAACTGTCCCTCTGACCTGAGACCGCCACGGTGATTTGTAAGCAACTCACTGCACTTAGGCACTGGACTACCTAAATTTCTAATTCAGTGACGGAAGGCTGCTGGGTGTAGTCAAGTACTTGACTTGTTGGTGCATGTATCAAGATGGGATTGACCACTCCAGTTCAGGAGCTGTGTACAGTCGTATTTCAATTTAGCAAAATTTTGGCTAGGGTAGTCCTAGTGAGGAGTCACAGAACTATTTGAGTTGAGCATAATTCAGATGATCTAATCAAGGTTAACAGTTTAACCCTGAGTCGTCCTAAACACAGGGGTCAAAAGGGATGAATTATACAGTAACAATATTCACGTAGGTTCTGAGTATTACGATTGTAACTATTCGACCTATCCAGATGTCGGGTACCATTGCTAGATGGTCACTTCGATTAGTACAGGAATTGGTTCCTGTGCTACCGACTTAGGATCGAACCTGCGGGATCACACACATTAGAAGTTTCTATCTGATCTGATGGCTGATGAAGAGTCCTAATGCTCATGGACTATGAGTCCTATGTGTCTGGGACTCTGTGATCAAGAATCAAGATTCTCTGATCACGAGTTCCACACATTTTGGGTACCGGGGTCAAGAGTCCCACTAGTTTGGGACTCTTCGATCAAGATTTCATATCGATGGACTTTGATACCAATTACCCATCGGATTTGGACTCAGTATTTATGAGAGATTTAATTAGTAATTTGGTCCCCAATTAACTCAATTTGATTGAGTAAATATTTTTGGAACAAGTCCAATTGAATTGGATTCAGTTGGGTTTGACCCGATTAGGTTAAGTGTTGACCTAATCGTCGAAGTGGTTTGGTCTCTGATTTGATCAGGGGATGGGCTTAGTCAATTCCTGATTTGATTAAGATTTTATTGAGTCTAATTAAGCCTAATTAAGTTGGGTTTAATTTAGTCTAATTATGCTTAACTTATTTTGATTAGGTTGGCTCAATTAGGTTCAAACCACCTTGACATTTCTCCCTGCGCCACCTCACTTCTTCAGTGCCCATTTGAATTCATGAGAAGCAACTTCTCATGAATTTTCTCCCACATAGAAGGCATCTCATGCCCACTCTTGTGTCCCAATTTTTGGATAAACTTGATTTGTTAGCCATTCAAATTCAAACGATGTTTGAATTTGAATGGATAACTTATCCCTTGCGCCTTCTTGCTTATCCATCTTGTGCGCCACTTATCATACATGAGAAAGAGTTTCTCATGAAATCTTTCCATGCACAAAGAAGCCACGCCCCTTCTCTTCTCACACCCAGAGTGGATAGGGATGAGTTGGTTTGCATTTGAATTCAAATTCGATTTGAATTCAAATGTGCAACCACTTATCTTTATCCTCTCATGCGGATAAGCACGTCTTGCACTTTTTTAAAAGAGAAAGAGATGTGGGGCATGCGTAGAATTTTTTTGAGAGAAAGAAGGGGGCGTGAAGAAGCTTTCTATGTGAGGTGAAGGTCCAAAACCTTCCGAGAGAAAAGAAAAGAAAAGAAACAAAAGTGGGCGCAGAGTTTTCTTGTGTATCCTAGGGTTTTGGCTTAGGGTTTGGGAAGTGAGAACATGAGCTACGAGTGTCGTGAGCCCACCAAACTTCAGGGGAGCATCATCAACCTCTCTACCACCTTTGCTGATAATCCAAAGTATCCGAGGAGTCGATAGACATCGATCGAAGGAGTTCGATCAACATCGACCATCAAAAAGGTGCAGTCACGAACTAGCATTCGTGAGGAGCTGATCAGATCGGAAGCTTCATGTGGATGATCCATAGAGGCCAGATATACTGTGTGGCTATATTGTGATGATCAGACTCTTCCGACAGTGATCAGATTGCGGCGATCGACTACCCGCATAAAGGTATTGTGTTCTGAACACATAACAGTAAATTATTTACTGTTCAAATTTAAATTTTAAATTTAAATACATGCATGCTATATATCATATTTAGATCCTAGTGTAGGATAAATACATGTTAATTAATTAGATTAATTAATAATTTTCACTGTAAAATTATAATTTAAAAAAGTTTTAAAATTATCATTTTACCCCTGCACTAAAAATTCACTTCACTTAGATATGTAGCCAATTGGCATTTGGTCAAGTGGGAGTTTGTTAGATGTGTGCCCTAGATGCCAGATTGGCTGACACATTCCTGTACAAATCTAAGGGCAAATTTATAATTTTGACTATAAATCAATAAAAGGGTTATTTTTCTATCACATTATGTACGTTGTGTCTGTGATACATCCTTTGAGTTAGTAAGAATGTTAATTCATATTTTCAAGAGTTAAAAATTTAAGGCATGAATTTGCATAACTAACTCATAAACTGCTCCTGACCATAGGATCATCATAAGGATGGTGATCGATTCGGAAGGTTGGTGTACGATCACTTTCTTAGGGTAGATGTGTCTTGAGTCTACGGTGTGGAGACACCAGAGCGAGAGTATAGGTATTCGTTAAGAACAAGAGCACTGAGCGTGACCATATCGAGCAATCATAAGGAAGTCTACCTTCTCGTCGATGACTAGCTCGATGCTACAGTTGTGTGTCTAGTTCTTTGACCTGAGGTGCATCGACAGTTCACCTTGAGTGTGTTATAGTTTGACTACACCATAACTCGATCTCCTAGCCATTCGAAATCCTGAGGTGTATGTTGGTCGTAGCATATTCATTGTAGGAACTAGGTCACACCAAGATGGGATCTATCAACCTCGGTAGATGAGAGGAGTAGTCCTATGATGATCAAAAGATTGAGTCCTTAAGCCCATGACCATGGTAGAGTGAACTAATGGAAAAAGAGTTTTCCATTGGGGTTTCACATCGGACTCGGATCGATCGATTGAATCACATGACTGATGTTGCATTTGACGAGTTCACCTTAACCCTAATTCAGTCAGAACTCATGATAGAGAAACTCAATCACACAGGTAGCTGCACCGAGAGGTTCATCTTCAGTTCTGATGAGTTGCCACCACATACTGTTAGGTGTCACTGGTGGATTTTAGAAGCAATTAGAATGATATTGATGATCGATCATTCTAATTGTCTGAATCAGAAGAGTTCTGATCCATCAAAAGGAGTTTCGATGATGTCGATGATGAGATCACGACATGTCTCATTACCATACAAAATTGAACCTAACTAGGTTACACAAATAAGGATTAGGATCTGGATGTTATCAATTAGGCTAACCTAATTGATTTGGATAAGATCCAATTAGGTTCAAGAAAATCGTGCTAGCACACAATTGAGCCTAACTTTCTCCTCATGTAATCTTTTCTGTCTCTACTGAGCCAAATATGATTTTACTCACTCAGAGAACCTTAAAAATATTTTTCTCAATCTAAATGAAGCTTGTCCAGCTCAGAAAAGGCTTGTCTTAATTGATGAGATGAATTTAAGACAACACCTGCTAATTTCCAGCACCTGCCAATTTCATTTTAGGACATCTGTCAAATGTTGACATATGGGTCTTAAACTGAAGAGAGCTCATTGGAGGATTTTTGTAAAGTGTCCACATGTCAAAACCCAATTGAATTGGATGTCATAATCAGATTATGGCGTGAGCCCAATTGGATTTAAGTGGGCGCCCCAAATGGATAAGAACTAAAGAGTCCTGATAAACATGGACTCTTTGGTGCCACCTTGATTGAGCTTATCTAATGTTGGTGCCAACTTAGGAGAGAGAGGGTGGGGTTCTTATCTGATGTGATCAGATGACATCACTCCACCAATTAAAATTTTTTCAAAATTTATTGAAATTTTCTGATTGGTTGAATAATGTGGCACTGCGCAGCATACAGGGTCTATATAAACCCTACTGCACCTAGGATTTCATGGAAGAAATTATTTTTTGCACAAAATCTAATAGCTGCTATCTCCTCCCCTCTTCTCCATGTCCTCCCTGCTCTTCTTCCTCCCCTCTTCATGTCCAAAGAGTTGGACGTCCATCTGGCAAAGATTCAAGGCGTGGTGATGCCTGGAACAGAAGGTTGTAGGACATCTTCGACAGGCTGCTGCTCCAACTTCAGAAGGAGTTCTGAAGCACTTCTAAATTAGATAGAGATCTAATTTTTAGAGCGTAGATTCATGAGGAGAAGATGTTTTAGATCCTACTTGAGTGGATATCGATAGAGGCCAGGCGCTTGCATGTCTACATCAGAACCTCGGACTATGCAGAGATCATCTACAGGATAATCAGATTACCCTTGAGGTACTTCTTCTTTCATCATAGTTTTAGATTTAATTTTAGATTTTAAATATCAGATAATAAAATTAGATCTAGAGAATTAGATCTAAAATATGTAGGATAAATTTTTTTTAAAAATTATTCTACCCCAGATTTGATGAAATCTGGAAGATCCTACGTGGAGAAAATATTTCTCCTCCTTCAGATGGGACTTAGATATGTAGCCAATTGGCATTAGGTCAAGTGGAGTTTGTTAGATGTGTGCCCTAGATGCCAGATTGGCTGACACATTCCTATACAAATGTAAGGGCAAATTTATAATTTTGACTATAAATGAATAAAAGGGTTATTCTACTATCATGTTGCGTACATTATGTCTGTGATACATCCTTTGAGTTAGTAAGAATGTTAATTCATATTTTTAAGAGTTAAAAATTTAAGATATGAATTTACATAACTAACTCACAAAGAGCTCCTGACCATAGGATCATCACGAGGATGGTGATCGATCCGAAAGGTTGGTGTACGATCGCTTTCTTAGGATAGATATGTCTTGAGTCTACGGTGTGGAGACACCGAACGAGAGTACAAGTATTCATTGAGAATGAGAGTACTGAGCGTGACCACCTCGAGCAGTCATAAAAAAGTCTACCTTCTCATCGATGACTAGCTCGATGCTGCAGCTGTGTGTCTAATTCTTTGACCTGAGGTGCATCGACAGTTCACCTTGAGTGTATTATAGTTTGACTACACCATAACTCGATCTCCTAGCCATTCGAAACCCTGAGGTGTATGTTGGCTGTAGTATATTCATTGTAGGAACCAAGTCACACCAAGATGGGATCTATCAACCTCGGTAGATAAGAAGAGTAGTCCTATGATGATCGAAAGATCGAGTCCTTAAGCTCATGGTCATGGCAATGTGAAATAATGGAAAAGAGTTTTCATTGAGGTTTCACATCGGACTTGGATCGATCGATTGATTCATATGACTGATATTGGGTTTGACGAGTTCACCTTAACCCTAATTCAGTTGGGACTCATGATAAAAGAACTCAATCACATAGGTAGCTGCACCGAGAGGTTCGTCTTCATTTCTGATGGGTTGCCACCATATACTGCTAGATATCACTGATGGATTTTGGGAGCAATTATAATGATCTTGATGATTGATCATTTTAATTGTCTGAATCAGAAGAGTTCTGATCCATCGAAAGAAGTTTCGATGATGAGATCACGACCTGTCTCATTATCATATGAAAATGAACCTAACTGGGTCACACAAACAAGAGTTAGGGTCTGGATGTCATCAATTGAGCTAACCCAGTTCGATTGATTTGGATTAGATCCAATTAGGTTCAAGAAAATCGTGTTAGCATATGATTGAGTCTAACTTTCTCCTCGTGTAATCTTTTTCATCTCGATTGAGCCAAGTATGATTTGACTCATCCAAAAAATCTTGAGAAGGTTTCTCTCAGTCTGACTGGAGCTAGTCCAGCTCAAAAAAGTCTTATCTTAATTCATGAGATGAATTTAAGACAACATCTGTCAATTCCTGTCACCTGCCATTTTCGTTTTAGGACATCGGTCAAACATTGACTTATGGATCTTGAACTTAAGGCCACTTGGCAAGAGGTCATTGGAGAGTTTTTGTGGAGTGTCCACCTACTAAATTAGACTCAAAGTGGGTGCCAAGATCAGATTGGGCGTGCACCCCAAGTGGATAAGGATAGAGTCCCATGAGATGAGAACTCTATGCCTTGATCGACTCAAACTGTTGGGCACCAATCTCACTATGTTTATTCAGTGTTGGCATTAATAGCAAGAGGGTTTGGTAGAGTTCTTATCTGATATGATCAGATGATATCACTCCATCAATCAAAATTTTTTCAGAATTAATTAGAATTTTTTGATTGGTCGAATGATGTGGCACTGCATGGCGCAGCAGGGTCTATTTAAACCCTGTCTGCACCTAGGGTTTAGAGAATCTACTCAATCCTAGAAAAAGCCTAATATCCCTCCACTTCTCTATACCCCCTCTGGTCCTCTCTCTCCTCTCTTCACATCCAAGAAGTTGGGCATCCATCTGGTGCTTGTCCAAGGCGTGGTGGCTCCCTGATCAGAAGGCTGCAAGGATTTGTCGAGAAGCTGCTGCTCCAGCTTCAGAAGATCTTTTGAAGATCTTCCAGATCATATCCAGATATGATTTTTGATGTACAGATTTACAAGGAAAAGATGATCTAGATCCTATTCAAGTGGATATCGATAGAGGCCAGATGACCGTGCGGCTATTTTTGAACCTCGGGCATTGCTGCGATCATCTACAGGGTAATCTAGTTACCCTAAAGGTATTTCTCTAATCCTCAAGTTTTAGATTTAATTTTAGATTAAATATTATATAATAAAAATCAAATCTAATAGATCTTAGATCTAAAATATTGTAGGATAATTTTTTTAAAAATATTCTGCCCCAGATCTCATTAGATCTGGAAGATCCTACAAGGAAAAAGGTAGTTTTTCTTTCAACTGGTATCAGAGCCAGGTTAATGGCTCTATTTCAGATCTAATTTAGATCAAATTTTTATTTTTATTTATTTAATATTAATAGATTTCAGATATCACATCAAATATGATTGGATCTGAAATCAAAAAATTTAAAATTAAGTCTAAGTAGATCTAACATGTATGAGATGCATGACTAAACTAGGAATAGTTTAAACTATGAATAGTCTTGAAGTTTTATGTTTTAATATGATTAAAATATAAATTAGATCTAATTTATTCTCTAATTTTTTGATGTTATAAATATTATATTCAGATCAAAAAATAAAAAATAAAATTTAATTAATTCATAAGATTGATCTGCTGCATGCCTAGACTAGTTGTAGAATTATTCTAGTAACTGTCTAGAATAAATTTTATATTGAATAGTTCAATTTAAATCTTATTTTTTAGATGTTACATATGATGTATCAGATCTAAAAGCATGCTAATTAGATCAGATTTTAATACATGAGATGCATGCAAAGCATGTATAAGTTAGATCTGAAATTATATATGTGATATGTAACTTAGATCTAACTAGTTTTGTAGTTAAATCAATATTTCTGATTAAGGTGTTCCTCATGGCCATCCAGTCATAAGAATAAAGTAGGATTTAAGACCCTCTCCTTCCATTCAATGGGGTGTTCTTATAGAGTGTAGGGGTGCTGCGCGTTCATCCTTAATCAGAAATCAAACTTACTTTTCTGCAAAACTCTAGATCCTGAAACCCTAAGATTTATTTTACATATTTTATTTATAAACCCAAGACTTAATTAATGAATTAAGCTTATGAAATTAAATTAGGTCTAAAATTGAGAATTTCAGATCTAAGTCATTTTCATAAAATTAGGTTCGGGCTTAGGTAGCTCAATTAGGTCTAGCGGTTGATCAAACTGAATCAAAAGTTAGTTAGGTGGGATCATAAAAGCTAATAATTGACTAGCCTAATAGGATTAAGTCTAGATCAAGGTCGAATCATATTCATATGTGACTCGATCAAGTTAAGACCCAATTTGGCTTAGTGGTTAGAGCCTGGATTGTAGGCTAATCCAATTGGTTTTGGTTTGACAATTTGGTGTCTAAGGTAAGTTGGGCAGATGCGATCGAATGATTTTTAATTGGGAGCTACTCGACTCGAATGCATTTTTGTCGAGTTAATGGCATATCCCTTCCATCGATCTCACTTGCCTGGCCATATGTGTCGACCTAATTCTGATTTGAGGTGACTAACAATTCAAGCTGACCCATGCCACTAGGTTAGTCATAATTGTTATGATTATATCAAGTCAAATTTAATGAGACCTAAATTAAATCTCTCTAAAAAAATATTAAGTCTAAGGTCTTTCACCATTATGGATGTGCGGGCCCTTCCCAGGGTTGATTGTTCTCGACTGGTTATAGTGGTTCAGTTGCACCAGAAAGATGCAACCATGTCCATTAGGCATTGGATGCTACGGATTAGAAGATGGGTTGTGCTCAATATTTCAAATACAGTGAGGGACTCAATCAGGAATCTAGTTCGTGCAAATGGTGGGTCTGACTTAACTAAGGATTGGAGCAATATTTCAGACATGGTGAGCTTCATGAATTAGAGACCAAGTTTTGGGTGCACCATGATTAGAGAATCATTGGACAAGAGTTGTCCACTCATTGGTTGACCCATCACCAATAACTGTTAGGTGAGGTGATGAGCCAGTCAGTGAGACCGCACCACCCACTAGAAATCACTAATCACAGAGATTTTTACATCTTTACCTAGAGAGTGTAGAGATCTGAGAAAATAGTGGGAGCCTAATTTGTTTAAAAATAAAACTTCTAAATAAATTGGTTAAGTTTGATTACAAAATCTAATTAAAATTTTTTGACTCTCTACAGGAAACATGTCTGCATCCAACCCCCTGACCAAAATACTAGACACCCACAGATTGATTGGACCCAATTTCAAGGACTAGTTGAGAAACTACAGAATTATTCTGGATTTTGAAAAACTGACTCTTGTCTTGGACTAGGATCCACCTGCCATGCCAACATATCCGACTGCTGAACAGAGAGCATCTCTAGAAAAGTGGACGGATGAAGATAACAAAGCCAGGTACTACATGTTGGGTGCAATGTCTGATGACTTGCAGTGCCAGCATGAGAATATTATGACTACCCACTAAATGTTGGCTCACCTACAAGAGTTGTTTGGTGAACAAAGTCGTGCAGCCAAGTATCAAGTCTGCCAAAGACTTTTTAAGGCTAAAATGCATGATGAGCAGTCAGTCCAAGATTATTGTTTGACAATGATCAAGGACCTTGAGGAGCTTGAGAAGCACGGTATCATCTTAGATAAGGATTTTCAGATTGATGTGATCCTTCAGTCCTTGTCCGATGCATATGGTCAGTTCATCATGAACTTCCATATGCATAAGATGCAGTGTACCTTGGCTGAGTTAACGAACATGTTGGTTACGACTGAGCTTTCTTTGAAGAGTTCAAAAGGCTCAGTCCTTACTGTGGAGCAGACTTCTTCCAAGAGAAAGTCTTTTGGAAAGAAGAAAAAATCTACGAAGAAGCAGAAGGTGGATGGAAAAAGGAAGAAGACGGAACCGAAGAAGAAGGCTACTAAAAAGAGAAAATATTTCCACTGTAATTCAGACGGCCATTGAAAATGGAACTGTCCTCAGTATCTGGCCACCTTGAAGAACAAGAAGGATGATCCTTCTGGAGGTATGCTCGTTATAGAATCTAATCTTACGATTTTCTCTGCATCCAGTTGGATACTTGACTCTGGTTCTAGTGCTCATTTGTGCACTTCTATGTAGGATCTTGAGGAGAGCAAGAGGCTGAGGGATGAGGATATGATCCTACGCGTCGGAAATAGAGCAAGAGTTGCTGCTGTGGCCATGGGAACCTACCCTCTGTGATTACCGTTAGGATTAGATTTAGTTCTTAGAGACTGTTATTATGTGCCTGCAGCAAGCAGGAATTTGATTTCTGTTTTATGTTTAGCACAAGAAGGCTATGTGATTAGCTTTCATAAGGACCATTGTAACATATTTTATGAAAATTATTGGGTATAAAATACCCCCCCAACTGAAGTTCGGGTCGAGAGTGACCCTCCCGGGACTCTGCCAGCATCCGACCTTGGGCGACATATTTCCGAACCTCTTCGGCGGTTGAGCTTCCGCAACATTCCCAAGTTCTGCTAACAGATAAACTCCCACAGCTTCTTCCGCAAGTGTCGATCGGGTTCCCCCGACGGACGAACCCCTGCCGCATCTCCCGGACTTCTCCAACGATGAGCTTCTTTAGTCGTCTATCAGGCTGCTCCAAATGCTCTCGGGATTCTACTGTCGGCCGACCTCCCACAAGGGTCAACCGTTCTTCAGACCTCTTCCAGATTTTTTCCCAATAGGATTCGATCGACTCCAATCTGAATTTCTTCCAGAACTTTGTCAGTTCGTCAGTGGCCGAACTTTTTCAACAGCAGATCTCCACGATGGACGGACTCCATCCAAGTTTCTACGGTGGTCGACCGCCTTCCAGACTTCGTCCGAGCTCCTACGGGAGCCAGACTCCTTCCTCGAACTCCTACTGCAGGTAGACTTCGTCCGAGCTCCTACGGGAGCCAGACTTTAGCCCTGAGCTCCTATTGCAGGTAGGCCTCATCCGAATTCTGACAAGGGTCGAACTCCGAGCTACCACAACAAGCGGTCTACTTCAAATTTCTACTACGAGCGGTCCACATCAGATTTTTACTATAAGCCTCCACCTGAGCTTCTATTATAAACGAATTCTCTCCGAACTTCTATTGCAGGCAGGCTTCGATCGAGCTTCCTCTACAAATGATCTCCATCCGGACTTCTACGGAAATCGGACTCCAACCGAACTTCTGTCACGGACAGATTTCAGATGAACTCCTATGACACACAGACTCCAGCAGTCGGACCCCTCCAGCGGGTGAACCTCTCCAGCACCATCCGACTCCACTGTCGGTCGACCTTCTGTCGGATTCTGCATGAAATCGAGCTTCATCCACAAAAAGCCCCTGATCGAGCTTCTACAGCAGATGACCTTCGCCTGCAACACTAGCGCCCAAGGCACCCAATGGTAGAAGGCTCACCAGCAACATCTGAGCTCCTCTTAAATGGAGAACCACCTCTCTCCACCAGACACCCCAAGCGACAAAGGATTGAGGAATCCATAACCTTCATTGAGGAGGATGCTCGGGGAGTTCAATTTCCTCATAGCGATGCGGTCGTAGTTTCTTTAAAAATAGCTAATTACGATGTGCGCCGCATTCTTATCGATAATGGAAGTTCGGTCGATATTTTGTTCTACGATGTGTTCTCGAAAATGTCCATTCCGGATGATCATTTAAGGCCGGTGAACTCCCCATTGGTAGGGTTCACGGGTGATACCATGCCCGTGGAAGGAATGATAACCCTGACTGTGGTTGCAGGTCAATTTCCGAAACAGTCCAGGGTGCGAGTGGACTTCCTGGTGGTAAAGGCACTGTCCGCCTATAATACGATACTCGACTGGCCCGGCCTTAACGCCCTCCGAGCTGTGGTGTCGACCTACCATTTAAAGTTGAAGTTTCCTACGGGCCAGGGGGTCAGAGAGGTCAAAGGGAATCAAGCCTTGGTGAGACACTGCTACAGCATAGCCTTGCAAAGAAGCGACCGATCTGACCTCTGTCCAATCGATGGATTGGATGCCCGCGACGACCTCACTGAGGAAAGGGGCGGGCCAATTGGAGATCTTGTTTCGATTCCTTTGAATGATGGGAATAAAGAGCATGTGGTGAAGATCGGCTCCAACCTGGGGGAAGAGGTGCGGATGCAGCTCATTGATTTCCTACAAAAGAATGCGGATGTTTTCTCTTGGGTTCCAGCAGACATGCCAGAGATTGACGCAGAGGTCATGGAACATCGTCTGGCCGTTGATCCAAAGCATCGGCCGATGAAAGAAAAAATCTGAGGTCATGCACTGGAAAGGCAAAAGGCGATAGCCGAGGAAGTGGATAAACTCTTGAAGGCTGGATTCATTAGAGAAGTCAATTATCCTGACTGGATTTCCAACGTTGTCCTCGTCAAAAAGGCAAACGGCAAGTGGAGAATGTGTATAGACTTTAAAAAGTTGAATAAAGTCTGCCCAAAGGACAGCTATCCTCTGCCCAGAGTCGATCAACTGGTGGATGCAACCTCGGGCCATGAGCTTCTCACCTTCATGGATGCATTCTCCGACTATAATCAAATCAGAATGGCACCAGAAGATGAAGAAAAGACTGCTTTCATTACTAACCGTGGTCTTTACTGTTACAGGGTCATGCTTTTTGGCCTCAAAAATGCAGGTGCGACTTATCAGCGGCTGGTGAACAAAATCTTCAAAGAGCAGATCGGCCGCAATATGGAGGTCTACGTGGACAACATGCTCGTGAAAAGCAAATCTTCAACGAACCACGTCGCCAACCTCGAGGAGACCTTCGGCGCCCTCCGGCAATATAAGATGAAGCTGAACCCAACTAAGTGTGCTTTCGGAGTGACCTCGAGGAAATTCCTGGGCTTCATGGTATCGGGGCGCGGGATTGAAGCCAATCCGGAGAAGATTCGTGCCATCCAGGAGATGGCTGCCCCGAAGTCGATAAAAGAGGTTCAGCGCCTTACAGGGAGGGTGGCAACCCTGAATCACTTCATTGCAAGGTCGGCCGAACGGTGCTTACCCTTCTTCCAAACCCTTAAGCGGCCGAAGAACTTCTGTTGGACCATTGAGTGTCAACAGGCATTCGAAGAACTAAAGAACTACCTCGGCTCGCCTCCGCTATTGGCGAAGCCCGAGCTCGGTGAGGAGTCATTCTTGTACCTGGCGGTCTCCCCTATGGCTCTTGCAGCAGTTCTTGTCAAGGAAGAAATAAAAATTTAACGGTCGATCTACTACATCAGTCGCGCATTAAGAGACGCCGAAATCAGGTATACTAAATTAGAGAAACTAACTTACGCCATGTTGATTGCAGTCCGGAGGCTCTGACCTTACTTTCAAGGGTACACAGTAACGTTGCTCACCGACCAGCCGATTAAAGCGATTCTACACCGGGTGGATGCTTCTGGGAGGATAGCAAAATGGGCGATCGAGCTCACAGAATTTGACATCAACCATCAACCTAGGCCGAAAGTAAAAGTCCAGATATTGGCAGACTTTATAGTGGAATGCACTATCCCGAAGGAGGTCGAACCTGAACAAGGTGAAACTGACGGCCTGAAGTCCCGACTGAACTCCTCTGAAGAAGAAACAGACCCCCCTGATTGCTTTTGGGCCCTCTATGTGGACGGATCCTCCAACATGTCGGGCGCAGGCACGGGCCTGATCTTGATCAGTCCGGAGGGGATCGTCGTGGAGTACGCGCTGCGCTTCGAGTTCTCCACAATGAATAATGGAGCAGAATATGAAGCTCTGATCGCAGGATTGAGGATCGCCAAAGAATTAGGAGTAGATTGGCTCCAAATTTACAGCGACTCCCAATTGGTAGTGGGACAAGTCAGCAGAAACTATGAAGCACGGGAGGACAGCATGGCCAAATATCTTGAAAAGGTAAAGGAGATCGTCCCCGCCTTTAGTAGCTTCAACATCAGGCAGATTCTGAGAACAAAAAATACCAGGGCCGATCTCCTCTCCAAGTTGGCTATGCTAGCTCCGGCTGAACTGCCCATGGAAGTTCTCTTTGAAGTTCTGAAGTGCTCAAGTATGGAAGAATCACGGCCCGTGATGGAAATTGGCCATGAACCCAGTTGGATCAACCCACTGGTGGCATATCTTAGAGACGGGGTTCTCCCTCATGATGCAAAAGAAGCTCGGAAGCTCAAAAATCAAGCCTCCCGATATATCCTTTATGAGGACAAATTGTACAAGAGGTCATACTCTTTGCCCCTTTTAAAATATCTCCGGCCTTCAGAAGCTGACTACACCTTATGGGAGGTGCACGAAGGAATCTACAGAAGCCATCTGGGGGCTAGATCCTTATCCCATAAGTTGCTCCGCCAAGGGTATTACTGGCCGACAATGTATCGTGACTCCATTGAATATGCCAGAAAGTGTGATCGATGTCAGAGATATGCTAACATCCAGAGACAGCCTACCTCCGAACTTACACCCTTGAGTGCCCCATGGCCGTTCGCGCAATGGGGAATGGATATCCTTGGACCTTTTCCTGTGACGTCGGGGCAAAGGAAGTTCCTCCTGGTAGCAATTGACTATTTCACCAAGTGGGTTGAAGCCAAACCGTTGGCAAAAATCACAGAAGCTAAAGTGCAAGACTTCATCTGGAAGTCAATCGTTTGCAGGTTCGACCTATCGAGAACCCTAATTACTGATAATGGATAATAATTTGCAGAAGCGAGGTTCATCGAATTTTGCGAGGACCTAAACATCTCCCACAACTTCACATCGGTAGCCCATCCTCAGGCCAACGGTGAAGCCGAAGTGACCAACAGAACTCTGCTGCAAGGAATCAAGACAAAGCTCGAAAGAGCGAAGGAAACTTGGGCAAACAAACTTTATCATGTGTTGTGGGCATACCGAACTACCCAAAAACTGCCCACGGGGGAGACCCCCTTTGCTCTAGCCTTCAGAACGGAGGTTGTTATCCCAATTGAGCTCAAACTCCGTCAACATGAGTCATGGCATTCAATGAGCATCACAATTTGCAGGGTCTCAAAGCCAACCTCGACTTGTTAGAAGAAAAGTGGGAGGCAGCTCAAGTTCGAATGGCAGCCTACAGACAAAAAGTCGCCCGCTATTACAACTCCCGGGTCAAAAATAAAGTCTTTAGAGCAGGAGACCTAGTGCTTCAACGAGCCGCTGTCTCGCAACCTCAGGATCGAGGGAAGCTTGCCCCAAATTGGGAAGGCCCGTACAAAGTCAAGGAGGTAGTCCGGCCCGGAACATACTACCTCAAGGAACTCGGAGAAGCAGACCTCCCGCGACCATGGAGCTCAAAAAATTTACGAATATATTACCGATAACTTTACTTTAAATAAAAGTTTTATATCCACATGTCTTCTTCCTTGGCACGAGCTTATATCGACAGGACAATCGAAACAAACCGTGTCGGGAACAGGAGGAGAACCTCGTCTCGACACAATCGAAGGCACGATCCTCCTTAGATCGGATGGGGGGAGAGGCCCTACCATGCCCTTACGTGCCCCCACAGCCATGTTAGGGATAGGAAGAGAACCTCGCCCTAACATGAGCAAGGTCGAAGATCCGATTATTTTTAGACCGGATAGGGGGAGAGGCCCTACAACACCCCCATGTGCCCCCACAGCTATGTTAGGGACAGGAGGAGAACCTCGCCCTAACATGAGCAAAGTCGAAGGCCTGGTTCTCCTTAGACCGGATGGGGGGAGAGGCCCTGCAACGCCCATATGTGCCCCCACAGCCTTGTTAGGGACAGGAGGAAAACCTCGCCCTAACATGAGCAAAGTCGAAGGCCTGATTGCCCTTAGACTGGATGGGGGGAGAGGCCCTGCAATGCCCATATGTGCCCCCACAGCCCTATTAGGGACAGGAGGAGAACCTCGCCCTAACATGAGCAAAGTCGAAAGCCCGGTTATCCTTAGACCGGATGGGGGGAGAGGCCTTGCAACACCCATATGTGCCCCCACAGTCCTGTTAGGAACAGAAGGAGAACCTCATCCTAACTTGAGCTGAAATCGACTACATCAGAAATAGGGGAAGAACCTCGTCCTGACACCAACTAAGGTCCGGCCATTCGAGATCTGATAAGAAAAAAGAGAACCTTCTCGACGGCCCTTCTACGCTCCCACGACCCTATAAAAAGCTAGGGAGAACCCTTGCTTAAAAAGAGGAGGGTGATGTGAAGGAAAAGTGGCAGACTACACCAGTGAAAAATGGAAGCCAAACTATACCAAAGACACAAAGGACCTCATTTCCATGAAGAAGGAGAAAGAGAAAGAGAGATCTACGATCACGAACGAAAAGGCAAATCAATGCGACAATGGCTAGGAACCTTCAAACGATGTCGATGTCGAACAAATCAAAAGACACAAGAAATTCGGTAACGACGACCTAATACAAAAATGAACAAGGAACCTTCGGACAACATCGACATCGAACGAGATAAAAAATGAAAGAAGTCTGGCAGACGATAATTCAACACAACGCATGGGAAGGTAACAAAAAATCTCCTTTTCATTCTCGATTAACAAGGTATACGTTACAAAGCCCTGAAGGCCAAGGAAAGAAGAACAATACTACAAGACCTGAAAAGAATACATTAGAGACCGCTTCAAGCTTTCGACTTTTCCTTCCAGTTCCATCTTTCTCAGTATTTCCCAGTACGTGTGACGAACCCATCGACTCTCGCCCCCCACCTCGTTCCGCTCCATTGTCAAAACCCTAACCCTAGGGGGAAAAGGGGGGGATAGAACTCAAGGGGCGGTGGTGGCGATGGCAGCGGCAACGACGACCTGCATCAAGATGAATCGGAAGTACCCCAGAGGCCATGGTAATGCCGGAGGCATGCACCACTACTGTGTTCTCTCCAACAACTACCATCCTGGGTACTTCGACGAGGTCAGCATGCGCTACTTCCACCACCCCCGCAACAAGTTCTACTATTCTGCCGTCAGCACCGACCGCCTCTGGTCCCTCGACCCCGACGACGTCAAGAAACCCACCACAGCTTATGACGGCAACTCTACCTCCTTGACTGGTGTCATCCCATTCAACTACTTTGAAATTCTCGGGCAGGATGCACTCACCAGCTAGTTCCGTTATTAAATCCCTGTTGTTGAAGGAATTCTCCCTTGAGTCCCCTTCGAAGCTGTGGGAGCCTTCAGTGGCAGCTCAACAGCCGCTGAACTTGCAGGCCACTGTTTCCTCTCTCCTACTCCTCTCGATCTATAGCATCCCCTCGAGACTGACCTCTGGGGTAGAAGCCCCGACGGGAGAACTCCTCGAAAGGGCTCGGAGGACTGAAGGCTCGGTGTCGTAAGGGACGTCGACGGTGAGGGCCTCCCGAGCAACTCCTACGTTCGTGCCTGCAGCAAGGGAAAAGAAAGAAGGAAATCCCGAAAGATCGGGAGAGATTGCGAATAAATCCTCGGAAGTTGAACAAACAAAGCAAGAAGAGGAAGGAACAACAACGATGACAAGAGAGGTTTTGGGACCAACCTAGATTGGCCCAACGTAGGCGGGGAGCCGGCGGAGATGGCGAGGATTGACGCAAAGAATGCTTAGGGTCAAAAAGGGTGCCGATCGGCGGCAGAACTCTCAGGTAGAAGAAAGGCACCATCTGGACTCTCAGGCGAAATGAAGTCCCTGGAGGGAAGGAGGGGGTTTAAATAAGCGACGGGGCCTGGCACAGTCATGGTGGCAGATATCCCTAGGCCGACCAATGCCCACCATGTGTCCCACTCACCGTGGCATATGGTTGACTGCTGGCGAGACCATTATGGTGTGGCACTTAGGACTGCGCTCCAGCGGGAATTCCAAAAAGTCTCTTCGGATCGTCCCAATTAGAAAAAGACTCCAGCATGCGCACATTAAATGTCAGGATTTTTGAGGGCGGTCATGCATAGAATTCAAGGGGGCAACTTTGGCTGTAAAAACTTCTCTATACTTTCTTCATTCGAAGCTCGAACTCGGAAGTAGGGAGACTGGTGTTGGGTATAAACTATCCCTCCAGTCAAAGTTTGGGTCGGGAGTGACCCTCCCGGGACTCTGCCGGCATCCTATCTTGGGCGACATATTTTCGAACCTCTCCGACGGTTGAGCTTCCACAATATTCCCAAGTTCTGCTGACGGATAAACTCCCACAGCTTCTTCCGCAAGTGTCGACCGGGTTCCCCCAACGGACGAACCCCTGCCGCATCTCCCGGACTTCTCCAATGATGAGCTTCTTCAGTCGTCTATCAGGCTGCTCCAAATGCTCTCGGGATTCTACTGTCGGCCGACCTCCTACAAGGGTCAACCGTTCTCCGGACCTCTTCCAGATTTTTTTCAAACAGGATTTGATCGACTCCAATCTGAATTTCTTCCAGAACTTTGTCAGTTCATCAGTGGCCAAACTTTCCCAACAGCAGATCTCCACGATGGACGGACTCCATCCAAGTTTCTACGATGGTCGACCGCCTTCCGGACTTCGTCCGAGCTCCTACGAGAGCCGGACTCCTTCCCCGAACTCCTACTGTAGGTAGACTTCATCCAAGCTCCTACGGGAGTCGGACTTCAGCCCTAAGCTCCTATTGCAGGTAGGCCTCATCCGAATTCTGACAAGGGTCGAACTCCGAGCTACCACAACAAGCGGTCTACTTCGAATTTCTACTACGAGCGGTCCACGTCAGATTTCTACTGTAAGCCTCCACCTGAGCTTCTATTGTGAACGAATTTCCTTCGAACTTCTATTGCAGGCAGGCTTCGACCGAGCTTCCTCTACAAATGATCCCCATCCGGACTTTTACGGGAACCGGACTCCGACCGAACTTCTGTAGCGGACAGATTTCGGACGAACTCCTACGACACACAGACTCCAGCAGTCGGACCCCTCCAGTGGGTGAACCTCTCCAGCACCATCCGACATCCACTGTCGGTCGACCTTCTATCGGATTCTGCATGAAACCGAACTTCATCCACAGAAAGCCCCTGACCGAGCTTCTACAGTAGATGACCTTCACCTGCAACACTAGCGCCCAAGGCACCCAATGGTAGAAGGATCGCCAGCAACATCCGAGCTTCTCTTAGATGGAGAACCACCTCTCTCCACCAGACACCCCAACCGAGCTTCGGCCAACAGGCCTGGACTCCCTGGCAAGCCACAGTAATGGCCATGACTCTGCTCCACTTCCTGTAACGGATCCCACGCGACTCCATCATGCTCTGGTGAGTCACGACAACGGACATCACCCGACTCTCCACAACAGGCTCCACGTGGCAGGCCATGGTGATGGCCACGACTCCACTCCACTACTCTCCGTAACAAACTCCTCATGGCCCCGAACGGCCCACTACCAGGCGGCTGCAGACATCGCTGTCAATCTGTTATGCCCTCTGCTTATAAAAAGGGACCCCCAGATACGTTATTCCTTAAGCTCTAATCTCTGTCTCAAAACTCTGCTAAAAATTTTCGTTCGAGCACTCCATTCTTGTTGAGGTAGAGAACTGACTTGAGCGTCGGAGGGTCTTGCCGGAGCACCCCCAACTTTGGTTTAGACTTTCTTTACAGGTCCCGACGGCGATCGTGACTCCCTCAACTCCAGCTTCTCCAACATCGGCAGATTTTTGCACCAACAAAAATAATAAAGTTGCAAATAATTTTCTTATTAATGTTCTCTATCAGCTACATATTAATGTATCTGTATTTAATATCGAGAAAAATGTGAATGCCATAGAAATTAAAAGGCCTAGAGATAGTCTAAATGATAGGTATCTGTGGACCTAAGGCTAGGTCATATAGCGGAAGACAGGGTTAATAAATTGGAGAAATTCGAGTTATTAAGTTCGTTGACTTTCGAGTTATATCCAGTTTGTGAATCATGCCTTCAAGGCAAAATGACCAAGCTCCCTTTTGTGAGACATGGGGAAAGGGCTACAGACCTACTTGCCCTAGTACATACGAACGTGTGCGGTCCATTTGATATGCCGGTTAGAGGCAACTATGTCTACTTCATTACCTTTACCGATGATATGTCTAGGTACGGATATGTGTTTCTAATGAAACACAAGTTTGAAGCCTTTGAAAAGTTCAAAAAATTCAGGCATGAGGTAGAAAAACAAACAGAAAAAATCATTAAGGTTCTTCGATCAGATCGAGGAGGTGAATACCTTAGTCGGGAGTTCCTAGACTATCTTAAGGACAATGGCTTAGTCTCTCAATGGACTCCACCTGGAACGCCACAACTCAACGAAATTTTAGAATAGAGAAATCGGACCCTATTAGATGTAGTCCATTCCATGATGAGCTTCACGGACCTCCCTGAGTTTCTTTGGGGATATTATCTCATGACAGCAATATATGTATTGAATAGGATTTCCTCTAAAATCATTCCTACCACACCGTATGAGATATGGCATGGTAAAAAGCCAAGTCTGAGTCATCTCAAAATTTGGGGTTGTCCGACTCATGTCAAGAGACAGTAGGCGGACAAGTTAGAGTTCAGATCTTTTAGAGCTCGATTTATAAGATATCCTAAAGAGTCATTAGGATACTATTTTTATATTTCAGAAGACCACAATGTGATTTTTTTTTAAAAATAGTTTATTCAAGATAGTGGCATCGAAAGAATAATTAAGCTCAAGAAGAATGTCTCCTAAGAGCAACGAGCTAAAGAACCTGAGGAATCCAATCAATTAGAACCAGTCCTAACACAACCTCTTCCACCTCGTAGATCGACTAGGGTTTTTTGTCCTCCTGAAAGGTACTTAAGTACTATACAAGAGGAAGTAGAGAAAATATTTCTCATGAAAAATTAGACTCATGGTGATGACCGCAAGACCTATGACGAGGTGATACAGATATTGACTCCGAGAAATGGTTAGAGGCAATGAGATCAAAAATTGACTCGATGCACTCAAACCAAGTCCGAACCTTGGTAGATCCACCTGAAGGTATTGTACCTATTAGGTGTAAATGAATCTTCAAGAGAAAGATAGGTGCAGATGGGAATGTGGAGACATTCAAGGCTAGGCTCGTAGCGAAAGGTTATAGTCAATGCGAAGGCATTGACTATCAGGATACCTTTTCGCCCGTAGTCAAGCTAAAATCTATCCGCACATTGCTTGCTGTTGCAGCCTATTTCGATTATGAAATATGGCAGATGGATGTGAAAACGATATTCTTAAATGGATATCTTGAGGAAGATATCTATATAGAACAGCCGCTTGGTTTCATATCCAGTGATGATGATCACAAGATCTGCAAGCTGCAAAGGTCCATTTATGGACTTAAGCAAGCATCTCGGAGCTGGAATATTTATTTCAATGATGTGATCAAAATATTTGATTTCATCAAGAATGAGGAGGAATCATGTGTGTTCAAAAAGATCAGTGGGAGCGCAGTTGTCTTCCTCGTACTGTACGTAGATGACATCCTTTTAATTGGGAATGATATTTTCATATTGACCTTAGTCAAAATATGGTTGTCTAAGGAGTTCTCTATGAAAGATCTAGGAGAGGCATCCTTTATACTGGTAGAGATAGACCAAATAGGATGCTGCACATAAGATGTACATAAAGGAGGTGCTAAAAAGGTTTAGCATGAAAAACTCCAAAAGAGGTTTAATACCTTTTAGACATGACATTCATCTCTCCAAGAAGATGTGCCCTAGCACACCTGAGGAGATTGAACGCATGAGCAAGATCCCTTATGCTTCCGCAATAGGGAGCCTCATGTGTGCCATACTATGTACACGACCTGATATAGCCCATGCTGTGAGTGTCACAAGCAGATATTAGTCGAATCTAGGTGAAGAGCACTGAACTTCTGTGAAATATATTCTTAAGTACTTGAGAAGGACTAAGGATATGTTTCTAGTCTTTGGGAATGGAGAACTTCAGGTTCAGAAATTTACAGACTCAGACTTTATGTCTGATATAGATGATCGAAAGTTGACATCTGGGAGTCTGTTCATTTACAATGGTGGTGCAGTTATCTGAAAGAGTTTCAAGCAGACGGTGATTGCAGATTCCACCATGGAGGTAGAGTATATTGCTGCATCGAAAGATGCGGAGGCATTCTGGTACAAGAAGTTTGCCGCAGAGCTTGGAGTGATGTCATCGGATGCCATCCCTCTTTACTGCAACAATAATAGTACCATAGCCCTAGCTAAGGAGCCAAGGTCTCATCAGAAGTCCAAGCATATCGAGCAACAATTCTATCTGATCCGTGATTACCTCGAAAAAGATTATGTCGAGGTTAAGAGAGTCGACTTCACAGACAATGTGGCAATCCACTGACAAAGCCATTAGGCCAGCAAAAAATCGAAGCCCATCTTGAGAAGATGGGACTTAGATATGTAGCCAATTGGCATTAGGTCAAGTGAGAGCTTGTTAAATGTGTATCCTAGATGCCAAATTGACTGACACATTCCTGTACAAATGTAAGGGCAAATTTATAATTTTGACTATAAATAAATAAAAGGGTTATTCTACTATCACATTGCGTACATTATGTCTGTGATATATCCTTTGAGTTAGTAGGAATGTTAATTCATATTTTTAAGAGTTAAAATTTTAAGGCATGAATTTAGATAACTAACTCATAAACAGCTCCTGACCATAGGATCATCACGAGGATGGTGATCGATCTGGAAGGTTGGTGTACGATCTCTTCCTTAGGGTAGATGTGTTTTGAGTCTACAATATAGAGACACCAAGCGAGAGTACAGGTATTCATTGAGAATAAAAGTATGGAGCGTGACCACCTCGAGCAGTCATAAGGAAGTCTACCTTCTCATCGATGACTAGCTCGATGCTACAGCTGTGTATCTAGTTCTTTGACCTGAGGTGCATCAACAGTTTACCTTGAGTGTGTTATAGTTTGACTACACCATAACTCGATCTTCTAGCCATTCAAAATTCTGAGGTGTATGTTGGCTGTAGCATATTCATTGTAGAAACCAAGTCGCATCAAGATGGGATCTATTAACCTCGGTAGATAAGAGTAGTCCTATGATGATCGAAAGATCAAGTCCTTAAGCCCATGGCCATGGCAGTGTGAAATAATGGAAAAGAGTTTTTCATTGAGGTTTCACATCAGACTTGAATCAATCGATTGATTCATATGACTGATGTTGGGTTTGACGAGTTCACCTTAACCCTAATTCAATCAGAACTCATGATAGAAGAACTCAATCACATAGGTAGCTGCACCGAGAGGTTCATCTTCATTTCTGATGGGTTGCCATCATATACTGTTAGGTGTCACTGATGGATTTTGGGAGCAATTAGAATGATCTTGATGATCGATCATTCTAATTGTCTAAATCAGAAGAGTTCTGGTCCATCGAAAGGAGTTTCGATGATGTCGATGATGAGATCACGACATGTCTCATTACCATATGGAAATAAACCTAACTGGGTCACACAAACAAGAGTTAGGGTCTAGATGTCATCAATTGAGCTAGCCCAGTTCGATTGATTTGGATTAGATCCAATTAGGTTCAAGAAAATCGTGCTAGCACACGATTGAGCCTGACTTTCTCCTCGTGTAATCTTTTTCATCTCGACTGAGCCAAATGTGATTTGACTCATCCAAAGAACCTTGAGAAGGTTTTTCTCAATCTGACTAGAGTCAGTCTAGTTTAAAAATATCTTGTCTTATTTTATGAGATGAATTTAAGACAACACCTGCCAATTCCTGTCACCTGTCATTTTTGTTTTAGGACATCGAGCAAACGTTGACTTATGGATCTGGAACTGAAGGCCACTTGACAAGAGGTCATTGGAGAATTTTTGTGGAGTATCCACCTACTAAATTAGGCCTCAAAGTGGGTGCCAAGATCAGATTGGGCATTCACCCCAAGTGGATAAGGATAGAGTCCCATGAGATGAGGACTCTATGCCTTGATCGACTCAAACTGTTGGGCGCCAATCTCACAATGTTTATCCAGTGTTGGTGCCAGCAGTGGGAGGGTTTGGTGGGATTCTTATCTGATATGATCAGATGATATCACTCCATCAATCAAAATTTTTTCAGAATTAATTGGAATTTTTTGATTGGTCGAATGATGTGGCACTGCATGGCGCAGCAGGGTCTATTTAAACCCTATCTGTGCCTAGGGTTTAGAGAATCTACTCAATCCCCAGAAAAAACCTGATATCCCTCCACTTCTCTATACCTCCTCTGGTCTTCTCTCTCCCCTCTTCATGTCCAAGAAGTTGGGCATCCATCTGGTGCTTGTCCAAGGCGTGGTGGCTCCCTGATCAGAAGGCTG
Organism: Elaeis guineensis; assembly: GCF_000442705.2. Classification (NCBI taxonomy): domain Eukaryota; kingdom Viridiplantae; phylum Streptophyta; class Magnoliopsida; order Arecales; family Arecaceae; genus Elaeis; species Elaeis guineensis. The sequence goes on from NC_025999.2 coordinate 44,886,244, forward strand.
CGGGAATTTATCGAGAAGCTGCTGCTCCAACTTTAGAAGATCTTCCAGATTAGATCCAAATTTGATTTTTAGAGTAGAGATTTGCAAGGAGAAGATTAAAAGGAATATGCCCTACAAGCCAATCAAAATTTGTATTTGATGGGTTTTCCTTGTAATCTTTCAGACTTATGTATTGACTCTTTAAATAATAAAAGGCATTTTCATCATATGTTGCATCTTGCTTTAGTAATGATTATGATGAACTCCATAAATCAGGAAAATAGGTTTAGGGTTATGATGAGATCATACCTATGAGACCTAAAATCCTAAAAATACTGATTTAGAATATTCCTAGTCATAGGAGCATTGAGTAGGAGATCAATGTTCCGAATAGATTAGCACTTTCTATGTATGCTCGATGGAGAGGGTGGCAGATCTCATATGCCACTTGTGCGAGACACTAATACAAGAAAGTGGGTGCTCATTAGAGAATGAGTTCACTGAATTGATCCGCCTTTAGAAACATCTTATGCAATTTACTTACCTGTCAAGAGATGTTTTCTTATAGTGGGAGTTGTGCATGTAATCCTTTGACCTGAGACTACCATAGAACCTTGTATATATGAATCTATATTTTTTGGTTCATAGTCATTCATGACTTAGTCATGTACGGGGTGTTCTAGATATGGTAGATTGTGTATGGAGGTTGTGAGTAGGTCAACATGGAATCGATCACTCCTGGTAAGAGAAAATCGCATCCTACTTGTTCTGATCGATTGATGATTCAGGAAGCCTTTGATCAAAGCAAAATAAAAATTAGAAAGAGTTTCTAATATTTTATTAATTGAATCATCATAAAAGATTGAGAGAAATATGAGTATGCTATTGGATTTGACATCATTTCATATCCAGATTCATATTCGGGGTGCAGGGAGATCGCAGGATCAAATTGCACGATAACTTTCGATTGAAGGGTATTTTTGGTATTTTCATCAAAAATTTTATATCTTTCAAGTAGACATGATACATTGCTAGATGTCAATCTTGTCTTATGGGTTTGATCGAATTAAAGAGTTTAATTCAATCACCAATTAGAAAGAGTTCTAATTGCTGAAATCGGGTTAGCTCGATTGGATCTAGATCAGTTAGATTAAATTCTAATCAAATCAAATTGACTTAAACTCAGACCTATTGCTGGCTAGATGTGGAACACAATGGGTCACACACAAAGGGTATTGATCAGGGGTCTAATTAGATTAGATCATGTTTGCAAAATTGACATGCTAGCACATGTTGCAAAAAACTAGCTCCTTGTTTCGAATCGGGTTTAAAATTGATTCCAGATTGGGCTAATTAAAGCCAAAATTAATTCAAATCAATTTTGGATTTGAGTTGGTTCAGCCCTTTGCTGCATGTACCAAAAATTTGGAGCCAGGAAACCAATTCTCCACGAGTCAAGAATTTTTCTTGTGCATGGGTGCAGTTTTTGTGTACAGAAACAGTTTTCACATCCCATGAGATGGGATGCCTCATCCTCGAGCTTATCCTATGTTCCATGATGAAATAAATTTTTTGATGATTCCTAACTTTAGTTTAGCATCAAAAATTTTTTTTAAGTTAAAATTCTTTCTAGTTTAATCATGGAAATTCATTGAAGTTGGAAATCCTGTCAGCCTGATCCATGCGCCTGACCAAGAGTCCAACTTGTGAAGGACTCTAACCCATTTGTCATGCCACTTTTTAATCTGAATTTTTTTCCACAATATTCTCATGTTAGCACCTTGATTTTTGGCCATTGGATGGACAAAATTACATTGATGAGTGGTGAAAAAAAATTATGCGATGCGAAGCTGCGCGACTCATCGGAGAATCATCGAGAAAAATATTTTGAAGAGTCCTTCTGCATGAAGCGTCTCTTGGATTTTTTCTCGATGATTGCCATGTGTCAAAAACTTTCAGATAGATATGAGAATTCATCAAGAGGCATGAGATTTTCTGATGGATGCGAGATGGTGCGTGGAAGGGGCGCGAAAAATTTTCGAAGGCAACCCATCGCTAAGTATTTAAAGGGGGGGTGCACCGGGGGATTGGATTCATTCAGATTTTCAATTCCTTCTTTCTTTCTAACATCCTCTCCCTATTGTCCCATTAGTCTCTTCCTTCTCTTGTTAGGACAAGTCTAAAAATAGAAAGGACAAGTCTGATTTTAGGACAAGAGTCTAGGAAGAGAATTAAGGAAGACAAGGAGAGAAGAAAGGTAGGGATAGGAAGGCTAGGAGAAGAGGAAGAGTGTCTTGAGGTCCTGGTGTTCAAGAAAATTCTCAGAGTGAGAATTTTGGAGGAGGAATCATGTCAAAGAGTTGGTGTCCTGATCATAGCCTTGTGTGGATCACCGTTGGAGGGCGAACACTTGGGCGCTTGGTGGAGGTTCTGTCGAAATTTGGATTAAGCACTGCAGGTATTCTTCTATAACTTAAATTTAATCTTGAATTTATGTTATATATGATTGTTAATCATCAAGGAGATACTGGTTTAAGAGTTTAATATTTAGGATTTTTTTATTAAAATTTTGAAATCCATTATGTTTCCACTGTGCATGCCCACTCTGAAACCCTACAAAGATGATCCAGATACTACTCGAGTGGATATCGATAGAGGCCAGATGACTACGTGGCTATTTTTGAACCTCGGGCATTGCTGCGATCATCTACAGGATAATCTAGTTCCCCTAGAGGTATTTCTCTAATCCTCAAGTTTTAGATTTAATTTTAGATTAAATATCAGATAATAAGAATCAGATCTAATAGATCTTAGATCTAAAATATTGTAGGATAATTTTTTTAAAAATATTCTACCCCAGATCTCATTAGATCTGGAAGATCCTACAAAGAAAAATATGATTTTTCCTTCAGAGAAGAATTAGGTTTAACCATGTGCTAGCATGATTCTCTTAAAACCAATAGGATTTCACTAAATTGTAATCGAATTAGAACTTCATAAGCTCAATAAATTAGTTTAAGATTAAATCTCTTAATGTATGACCCCACAGGTTCCATTCTATCGGATAGTAAGATATATTGTAATCTCCATCATAATATCATCAAAATTTCTTTCGATGGGTTAGAATAATTTCAGCTCGACCCTTCGAGGGTCACCAATCATCAAGGGGATACCTGATGAGTCCCACAATCCACCAGTGATACCTTGTAGTATGTAGTAGCAACCCAGTAGAATAAAAATATGAACTCCTAGGTGAAGTTATAATATGATTTAGTCCTTTTATCATAAGTCCTGACTTGACGAAGGTCATGGAGAACTCGTCAGACCCCATCGTCAGTCATATGCTAGATTGGCTCGACTTGAGTCACTTGTGAATCTCATAAAATTTTTTTCTAGTATTCACACTTGCTTTGGCCAAAGACTTTCTGAACTCAGTCTCGTAAAATCGTATAGGACTTCTCTTTTTCTATCAAGATCGATAGATTCCTTCTAGGTGCATCCTACTCCTAATAGTGAATCTGAACCTACTGTAGCCAACATATATAGTAAAGATTCGAATGACTGGGGACCAAGAGAATGTGCAATCAAAATGAGTAGCCTCACTGCAAATAGCCGATGATACCATAGGTCAAAGAACCACTCACACCACTGTAGCATCGAGATAACCACTGAAGAGTGAGTAAACATCCAAGTAGTTTCTCATGTTGGTCATGCTCAGTACATGTTGTACTCTAACAACCACCCACACTCTCACTCCAGTGTCCCTACATTGTTGATCCAAGACTCATCTGCCCATAAGAGAGGTGAATAGTTCACTGACCTTAAATGGATTGATCACTATCCTTCATGATGATCCTTTGATCGAGAGCATTTAAAAACTAACCACTAATTAATGTATGTCTCAAATTTTTAGTACCTTGAGAATATACAAAAATTATCTTTATTAATTTTTAGGACAAATCATGGATACATAAACATGATTGAAAAAAGAAAGCCCTTTATTAATATAAAAATATTATAAGTACAATGGTAAGTCTTAGAAATACAAAATGTGTCAGTCAACAATTAACTTCTAGGACACTCATCTAACAGATAGCATAGAAACTATTTTCTGTACTAATCAAAATTACCATATAGTAATGGTTCCTGATATCTAGATAGGTCAAAAGTTTGTAGGCAACACTTAAGAACCATTGAATATGGTTACTGCATAATTCATCTTTTTGATCTTGAATGCTCAAAATGATCTAGGGTTTAACTGTCAACCCTAGATTAGTCATCCATATTACATTTCAATCTTATTCAAATCTTATGATCCATCACATGGATTGCCCCGCTCGAGGTCATACTCAATTGAAATACAGTGAAGCATCAACTCCTAAAATACGGAGGGATCAATTCCATCTTGATCCACTCACTGACTACCATAAGTACTTGATTGTGCCTAGAAACTTTCCGTCATTGAATTAAAAATTTAGGTAGTCCGACACCAAAGCACAATGAGTTCTTGCAATTCACCATAATGATCTCAAGTCTAAGGGACATTTATGCCCATATTTTTCATGAGTTGCTTTTAACAGCAGAGCACTCCACAGGTGAGTCACTTGTTCCATGATGATGTACTCCTACATCGCACCTATATGCCATACCAGTGTCTCCACACTTCTTGATTAAGAGGACAACTAACCTATATGGCACACAATGACCTACACTCGATAAACATCATCATCCTTTAATGATGTATCATTTGATCATGAACATGTTTGAGAACTATTTGATAAATCTTCTTTTATCAATTATCATATAATTTTAAGGACTTCATTATAATATTAGAGTTCAATCGAGGAAGAAGTACACCTTGTGATGAAAAATATCAAATAATATTTATTAACTCATAATTCATATACAAATTATGAAGAGCACAATCATCCAACAATTAGCTTTAGGATATATTTTCTAACAACTCTCACTTGGACTAAAGTCAATCGGTACAGTACCTAATACCCATCTTCCAATTGAGTTCAACGAACTCTTTGATTTTGAAGGTTTTTGCAAATGAGTCGGCCAAGTTCTCCTTTACATGAATCTTTCAAAGATCGATGTCACCTCGATTCACAACCTTTCGTACAAGGTGATAGCGATGCAAAATATTCTTAATTCTCTGATGGGACTACTATTCATTAGTCTGAGCTATGGCTCCAGTGCTGTCAATATAGTATGACGAAACCATCTTAGAGGGTGCCACTCCAAGCTCGCTGATGAACTTCTATAACCAAACTACTTCTTTTGCAGCATCGAATGCCATAATGTACTCTGCCTCGCAAACAGGATTAGCTACTGTGAACAAGCTGGAACTTTTTCAGTATATCGCTCCTCCATTTAGGATAATCACATAATCTGACACACTTTTATCATCATCATGATCTAACTAAAACTAAAATTAATATATCTCATGAGTTTCAAGTCAATATCTTCATAGATTAGCGATTAGACCTTTTAGTATTTTTCAAATACTTAAGGGTTGTCTCTACAACCTTCCAATAGTACTCATCCGGATCAGACTGGTATCTACTCACTATCTCTAGTGAGGATATCATATCTGATCTCGTACATATTATGGCATACATGATAGATCTCACTATCGAAGTATATGGGACTCTACTTATACGCTCTCTTTATTGAGGAGTTGTCGGACAATCCTTCTTAGAGAGAATAATTTCATGATCTATCAGGAGATAGCCTTTCTATTAGATGAGTGTCCTAGAAGCTAATTATTGACTGACATATTTTATAATTTCAGAACTTAACTTCATACTTATAATACTTTTATTATTAATAAATAATATTTTTATTTTAATCATATTTATGTGTCCATGATTTATCTTAGAAATTAATAAAGATGATTTTGTATATTCTCAAGGTGTTGAGAATTTGAGACATACTTATTAGTGGTTAGTTTCTAAATGCTCTCGATTAATGGATCATCATGGAGAATAGTGATCAATCCATTTAAGGTCGATGCATAGATCATCTTCCTTCTGGATAGATGAGTCTTGGATCTACAATGTAGAGACAATGGGGTGAAGTGCAGGTGATTGTTAGAGAACAACTGTTAGATGTGTACTCTAGAAACCAATCTTGGCTGACATATACCTTTCTCTAAAGCATGTTTTGTACTTGATGGGCAATCTTTATAACCAATCATGTCATATGTGTTCATGATTTATCCTAAAAATTAATAAAAATAATTTTATATATTCTCAAGGTGTTGAAAATTTGATACATACATTATTAATGGTTAATTTCTAAATACTCTCGATCGAAAGATTGTCACATAGGACAGTAATCAATTTATTCAAGATCGATGTACAGATCACCTCTATTTAGAGCAGATGAGTCTCGATTCTGTGGTGTAGAGATACTGGGATGAGAGTGTAAGTGGTTGTTAGAGAATAACTTGCACTGAACGTGACCAGCATGAGAAACTACTTAGATGTCTACTCACTTGTTAGTGATTTTCTTAATGCTGCAATGGTGTGACTGGTCTTTTGACCTACAGTGTATTGACTATTCGTAGCAAGGCTACTTAATTTGACTGCACGTTCTTTTGGTCTCTAGCTATTCAGATCCTTACTGTGTATGTTAGCTATTATAGGTTCAGGTTCGCTGTTTGAAGTAGGATGCACTTAGATAGAATCTATCGATCTTGGTAGGAAAAAAGAAGTTCTATATGATTTGCAAGACTAAGTTTAGAAAATCTCTGATCAGAGTAAGAGTGAATACTGAAAAAGAGTTTCTATGAGATTTACAGAAGAACTCAAGCCGAGCCAATCTAGCATATGACTGATGATGGGGTTTAACAAATTCTCCATGACCTCCATCTAGTCAGAACTTATGATAGAGGAATTGTATCACATGATAACTGTACATCGGGATTCTTTCTTTCTATTCTGTTAGATTGTCATTATATACTGCTAGACATCATTGGTAGATCATGAGAACTCACTAGGATTATTTTTGGATCAACAATCCTTGTTGAGGTGAGTTGAAATCATTCTAATCCATCAAAAAGAGTTTCGATGATACTGTGATGGAGATCACGGTATCTCTTACTACTAGATAGAATAGAATCTAAGGGGTCACATACAAAAAGAACATGATCTAATCAATGGTTTGAATAATATTTGAATTATCAATCGGATTGATAGTTTGAATTTTAGAAATCGTTAATTTGTAATCGTTACAGTTTTGGCAGCTGCCAATTGTTAGCACAGGAACTTAATTATAAATATTATAATTTATTGAGACTAATTAAATTATGGATAAAGTCTTAATTAATTTAAATCAAATTTAATTTAATTAGACTTAATTTAATTTAATATTAATTAGATTTAATTATCTAAATCAGATTTGGATTTCAAGCTTGATTGGATCTGGCTAGACAGCCTTTCAAATTTAATTTGATTCAGACTCGATTTGAGCCCAATTAACACCAAACTTGAATCAAATAAAACATGAATCAGAGAGCCCAAATTTTTTGAGACTCTCTCTCTAGATTTACATGAGAGATCTCACACGATTTCTCTTTGGCACACAACTTCTTTCCTTTTTTTTGTCCATGCCATAGTTCCCATTTTTCATAAGATTTGATCTTATCCCTTTTGTGGCATGAGGGATTTTTGTGTGTGCGATAAAAAAATTAAGAGAAAATAAGGTGGCATGCACTAAGGTTAAGAGGTCTTCTTTCTTACTGCATAACTTCCTTCCCAATGCCTCCTTTCTTTCGTCCCTTGATCCCCAATGCCCAAATCTGATGGTGATCAGATCTAAGAGAGAAAAGGAGAGAGAAGAAGAGAAGAAGAAAGATTTTTCTTTCCTTCTTGATGATCTAGTTTAGATCCCGTCGAATCTGCACGAAAGAGTTCGTGCAACGATCTTCTTCTTAGAGATCTAGAAGAAGAAATCTAGATCTAAGGCTGAGGAGTGAGATTTGCAAGGTGCTAGCATATCAGTGATCTTGATGCTCCAATCAGATATCTCTATATAGATACTAGCAGAGGTCAGGTGCATGTGTGGCTATGATCAGAATTTGAGACATCTACAGGATCTGAAGGTATGGAGATCTGATCTCCGATTTGATTTTGCTAACATTTATTTTTCTTTTAGATTTCAAATCAAGATAGTATATTCATATCAAGATTCTAGCTATGATTTTTAGATCAGATCTGATACATATTTAGATTAAAAATATTTTAATTTATTTATTTCTACTGCATAAGGTATAGAAAAATTTTTAAACTATACGTAGGAAATCATACTATTTTCTTACAATGGTATCAAAGCATAGGTTCTGATATAAACATGAAAATCTCTCAGATTTGAAATTTAATTTACAAAAATCAGATCTGAAGGTTAGTTTGATGATTCACGTCATTCTGAAATAAGGTTGTTCTAACATAATTCTATTATGCTAAACAGTTATCCTAGAACGATGCAAAATATCAATTAATGTTAGATCTGAATTTTTTGCATATTGTAATGTGATTATAGGATTATTTTAGATCTAAAATTATTTTATATTTGAAATAAATCATGAGTTATTCAGATTTAAAATTAGTTTTAGATCTAAATATATTAATTAGAGTTTAATTTGGATCTAGTATGATTGCTGAAATTTTTTTTACATGCATAGATTTAAAATTACTGTTCATATATTTTACATGTGAAAGATAATTAGATCTGATTTTTAATTAATTATATATGTGATATGTTAGATTAATCTCTTAGTAGCTTAGTAATCGAATTGGGATAATCACCATGGTCGTCCGATCATAAGAAGATGAAGGGATTAAACTTCCTCTCTTACTTATTCGATGGGTTTTCTCTTATGACGTGTGGGAGTGTCGACTGTGATATTTTTCATGAAGATAAACAATGAATAAAAAATTATAGGTGTTATATATCTTAGATTTAAATCAAATTATGCATGTATTTTTATATGTTTTAGATTGCTAAATTTATATGTGATATATTATTCTGACACACGATCTAAAACTTAATTTCTGTAAAACCCTAGATCCAAAATCTTAGGTTCTATTTGTATGAAAACATGAGACTATAACTGGTATGCCAGTGGAGTTAACTCGATTCTCGATTGGATCAACTCGAGTGCTTGAAGAGTTAACTTAATTTGTTGGAGTCAACTTGAGAACCTGGTAGGTCGTCTTATTTACTGATGAGCCGACTCAATTATGCAGGTTAGGTTTATAAGTTTCTATTTGTCTTAGTGTTGTGCCGACTCCTTATGACAAGTCGATTCATGTACCAAGGTGAATTGACTCGATTCTGCAGACAGTAAATTGTATGAGATACAATACAAATAGTTTAGATTAGTGATTGTTTCGAGATCTAAACTTAAACCCATATACATAATGTACTTGATTGAGAATTAAGATTTGAAATTATAAGATCAAAAATTAAGAATTTAATATCTAAATTTCAATGCATAAAATATGGGTTTCGAGTATGCATCGAATAAATTAGGTTTAGAGACTAGGCTACAACTAGGGTCATTGATTAGATCGGTTAGAACCTTTTTTTTGATTTTGAGCAATTGATCGAATCTAATCAAAAGTTGGTTGGGATTAGGTCAAAGGGGTTCAAAATTGAATTTAATTATAGTTGGTCAAATTGATTCACATATGATGTGAATTGATTAAGTCAAGACTGAATTTGGCTTAGCAGTTTGAGCCCGGGTCTATAGGTTAACCTAATTGATTCTAATCAACCAATTTGGTGACTTAGGCAAGTCTTAGATGGTGGTTCTTTAATTGGTTCCATTGTCTGACTTAACCAATTCATTGGTGTCTAGGAAAAGCAATGGGGTGACCCCCACTCATCTTCACTTATCTGGCTATTTTAGGAGATTATATTTTATATTAAGTTACTTGTTGATTCGAGTTCACCCATGCCGTCTAGGTTGGTCAAACATGAAATATGCTGACCCAAATCAGATTAGTCATTACATCAGATGTATGTGACTAATTAGAAGAGATCTGAACCTAAATCTCCTCACTAAATATTAAGTCTATTGATCTTCCACCATTATAAAGATGCGGGTATCTTTTCTGACGTTGATCATTCTCAGCTGGTTACAGTGATTTGATTACATCGAGAAGGCATAACCAATCTATCGGCATTAGATGCCCTGGGATAAAGATGGGGTTGGGCTCAATAACTGTTAGGTGAGGGATCCAATGATGACTTTGCACTCACTGGTGAATGGTGAGTCAGACTTAACTAAGAAATGTGCCAATAATTGTTAGGTGGGGCCACAGAACTTAGAGACCAAGTCACTGCAACACGCATGGAGAAGCATCTGGACAAAAAGTTATCCACGTATTGGTATACATATCACCAATAACTATTAGATGAGGTACTGTACATCGATGGGACTGCAGCACCCACTAGAACTATTTATTACATTAGGGATTTTGTTTTTCCACCCGAAGAGTGTGAGAGAGTCAAAAAATTAGTAGGAGCCTTTGTTTGTTTTTAAAGTCTCTAGAATAAATTATTATAAGTACAATCATCTAATTAAATCTTTACTCTCTATGGTCAATTCTGTCAGCTTTCAACCCTTTAGCTTGAATCCTAGATATCAACCACTTAATCAAAATCAACTACATATTCTAGCTCAAAATCTGAAAATAGTTCTTAGCTTTTAGAAATTAAGCCATGTTCTTGACCAGGTTAACCCAATGTCATCAGCTTGTCCAATTCATGATCAATGAGCTATACTTGATAAATGGTTGGACATTGACAATTAGGTTAGGTGCTATAAATTAGACTCCATAGTTGATGAAATCCAATATATGCATAAGGACATGTAGATTGCCAATGATATGCTGATTCATCTGTAATAGTTATGAGATGATCAGAGTCGCATAGTGCGTGAGATGCGTGATGGGCAGTTTGTCCATGATCGATGATCAAGGATATTGAAGAACTAGAAAAGCTCAATATGGCCATGCATAAGAAATTGTTAATGAATTTGATCCTATAATTTTTGATTCATATGGATAGTTTGTGAAACTATTATTAATAAATATTATAGCACCTTAACTGAATTGGTTAATATGTTGATAACTAAGGGATCTTAAATTTAGAGGTACATACCTGGAAAGAAATATTGACACACCTTTAGAAGGTATATCGAATTGCTCAAATTTGATCTTATAGTTTTCTCTTTTTTATTATACTCTAGTGCATATTACGCACTTTAGTATGGGGTCTAAGGAAGGAAGAGGACTGAGAGAAGGTGAAGTAATTCTTTTGAGTCAGCAATGGCATAAAATTTGCACTGTGGCCATCGGCATCTAACCTCAATGATTATCATTTTTATCATTTGCATGGTGATACATTTGTGAACTTATTTGAGCAAATAGTGAATGCCATTGGGTCTGAGAGATTCAAAATCAAATTACCTGAAATATACAGATGCTTTTTTTGGTTAGGTCATGTATGAGAAGAAATGATTTGCCGATTGGAGAAAATGGATCTTTAGGCTCGTTGGCTATTAAGTCATATCTAGTCTATGAATCATCTCTTTGAGGATTAATGACCAAGCTATCCTTTGTGGATTAAAAGGATAGAAACACTGAGATACTTATCCTAATACACATACGATGTGCATGGCCCATTTGATAAGCCAGACTAGGAGGTTATCACTTCTTCATCATCATTACTGATGAACAGTCATGGTATAGGTATGTATGTGAGATATAAATCTGAAAGACTTTGAAATGTTCAAAGAATTCAGATATGAAGTTGAAAAGATAAATCAAAAAATTTTTAAAGATACTTCGATCTGATCGAGGACGCAATACTAAATAGAAAATTTATTGGCTATCTAAAGAGAATGATATAATTTTATGATAGAATTTTTATTATACACCTCAGCTCAACGGGGTATCTATGAGGTGTAATGGTGCTATATGAGATATGGTCTGGTCCATCATGAACATCACTAGTTTAACTATTATTTCTTTAGAAACAAGATTTAATTTTAAAAATTTAAATTAGGTTCCCTCTAAAGTTGGTTTCACCACATCATATGAGATATGATATGATAGACAAGTTAGAGGATAGGTCTATGAGAGATCAATTAAGGGTATCCCAAAAGGGTTTGGGATGTCACTTTCTCTTCCCAGTGGTTCACAATGTGATTGTGAACAATCATACTATTTTTTTTGAAACAGTGGGAGGATGAACTCAAAGAAAAAATCTCTAAAGAACAATGAGTCACGGGATCTATACAACCTATATAAGATGAGCCAGTATATGTAGTACCTCTTCCACCTCATAGATCTAGTACGATATCCCATCCTTTAGAAAGGTACTTGGTATTCTTGTAAAAGATTTAGATAAAATATTTCTCGAGGAAGATTGAGAACATAGGGATGATCTCGAAACCTAAAAGGAGGTGATGTTGTACATCAACCCTGAGAAATGGATGTGTGGATAGCCCTACTAAATGGATATCTTTGAAAGGTATCTATTTACAGTGGTCTATGGATTTCACTTTCAGTGATAGAGATCACATTGTGTAAATCTATTTACAGATTTAAGCTAAAATCTTGAAGTTGGAATTGTTGTTTGATTTAATCAAAAATAAGGAAGAATCATGTAGTTACATAAAGGTCAGTGGGAGGGTCCCATACTGACATCGGTTATAATGTAGTTACATATAGAATATTCTTATCAAAGATCTAGGTCAAACATCCTGTATTCTGAGAATAAAGGTCTATAGAGATAGATCCTAAAAAGATGTTTGATTTTCACAGACATATACATAGAAGAGGTGTGAAAAGGGTTCAGCATTGAAACCTTCAAGAGGGATCCATTATCTTCTTAGGTATGAGTGTATGCCATGCTATGTACTCGACTTAGTATATCTTGCTGTGAAAGTCACAAGCAGATATTAGTCGAATTCAGGATGAGAGCATTGGATGGCTGTGAAAATATCCCTGAGTACTTGAGAAGCACTAAAAGATTATTCCTTATATTTGAAGAAGGGTTAGAGTTAAGAGTGGAAAGATACACTGATGCTGATGGTAGAATGTCTACATCAACATGTATTCGTGAGTTATGTTGGTTCGGTATATTGGAAGGATTTTAGACAATCGAATAATGAAAGCTGAATATGCTGTAGATGTGCAGGATGCGTTCTAGTTCTTCTGATAGTTGCGAAACTGGATGTCATATCATTAGATACTATGATATTATACTATGATATTATACCGAAGCTTGTCTTCAGAAGATGGAGCTCAAGTATATGACAAATTGGCTTTAGTGCAAGTGGGAGTTTGTTAGATGTGTGTCCTAGAAGCCAATCTTAGCTGACACATACCTTTCTTTAGGACATGTTTTATACTTAATGGATAGTCTTTATAACCAATCATGTTATATGTATCCATGATTTGCCCTAAAAATTAACAAAAATGATTTTATATATTCTCAAGGTGTTGAGAATTTGAGACATACATCATTAATGGTTAATTTCTAAATGCTCCCAATTGAAAGATCGTCACGAAGGACAGAGATCAATCCATTCAAGATCGATGCATGGATCACCTCTATTTAGGATAGATGAGTCTTGAGTGTACGGTGTAGAGACATTGGGGTGAGAATGCAGGTGGCTGTTAGAGAATAACTTGCACTGAGCATGACCAACATGAGAAACCACTTGGATGTCTACTCATTCGTCAGTGATTTTCTCGATGCTGCAGTAGTGTGACTGATCTTTTGACCTACCGTGTGTTAGCTATTCGTAGTGAAGCTACTTAGTTTGATTACATGTTCTCTTGGTCTCTAGCCATTCAGGTTCTTGCCATGTATGTTGACTATTGTAGGTTTAGGTTCGCTGTTTGGAGTAGGATGTACCTAGGTAGAATTTATCAACCTTGGTAGAAAAAAAGAAGTCCTAAGTGATTCGCAACACAGAGTTCAAAAAATCTCTGACCAGAGTAAGAGTGAATACAGAAAAAGAGTTTTTATGGGATTCACAGATGAACTCGAGTCAAGCCAATCTAGCATATGACTGATGATGGGATTTGATGACTTCTCCATAACCTCCATCTAGTTGGAAATCACGATAGAAGAATTGTATCACATGATAACTGTACCTAGAGATTCATCCTTTTTGTTCTACTGAGTTGCCACTATATGCTGTTAGGTGTCATTGGTGGATCGTGAGAACTCACTAGGAGTATTTTTTGATCAACGATCCTTGTTGAGGTGAGTTGGAATCATTTTAGCCCATCGAAAAGAGTTTCGATGATACTGTGATGGAGATCATGATATGTCTCACTATCAGACAGAATAGAATCTGAGAGGTCACACATAAAAGGAGCATGACCTGATCAATGGCTTGAAAAATATTCGAATTATCCATCAAATTGATAGTTTTGAATTTTAGAAACAACTAATTTGTAATCATTACAATTTTGACAGTCGCTAATTGTTAGTGTAAGGACTTAATTATAAATGTTATAATTTATTGAGACTGATTAAATTATAGATTGAGTCTTAATTAATTTAAATTAAATTTAATTTAATTAGATTTAATTTAATTTAATATTAATCAGGTTTAGTTATCCAAATCATATTTGAATTTCAAGTTTGATTGGGTCAGGATTGACAGCCTTTCGAATTTAACTCGAATCGGACTCAATTTGAACCCGATTGAGATCAAACTTGAATCAGATGAACCATGACTCAGAGACCCCAGATTCTTTAAGACTCTCTCTCTCTCTAGATTTTACACCAAAAAGGAGAGGGCATGCATTGAGATGCATCCCTTTTTTACTTGCACACGTGAAGAGTAGAAGGGCGCCAATAGTTGGTGCCCCATCCTTCTGGGACTCTCTCTCTTTAAGACAACTATCCAAATATAATTTGAATAGATGCCTTATCAAGAAAATTTTCTAATTTGATTATAAAGGGGCATGGGATATTTTTGTGCGACAAAAAACATATGAAGAGGTGGGCGTGCGCTAAAAGATTTGCGTGAGAGATCTCATGCGATTTCTCTTTGGCGCACAACTTCTTTTCTTCTTTTTTTCCATGCCATAGTTCCCTTTTTTAACAAGATCTGATCTTATCCCTTTTAGGGTGTGAGGGATTTCTATGTGTGCAACAAAAAATTAAGAGAAAATAAGGTGGCGTGCGCTAAGGTTAAGAGGTCTTCTTTCTTACCGCATAACTTCCTTCCCAATGCCTCCTTTCTTTCTTCCCTTCATCCCCAACACCCAGATCTAATGGTGATTAGATCTAAGAGAGAAAAGGAGAAAGAAGAAGAGAAGAAGAAAGGTTCTTCTTCTCTTCTTGGTGGTCTGATTCAGATCCCGTCGAATCTGTGTGAAAGAGTTTACACAGCGATCTTCTTCTTCGAGATTTAGAAGAAGAAATACAGATTCAAGGTTGAAGAGTGAGATTTGTAAGGTGCTAGCATACTGATGATCTTGATGCTCTAATCAGGTATCTCTATGTGGATACCAGCAGAGGTCGGGTGCATGTGCAGCTACGATCAGAATCCGAGACATCCACAGGATCCAAAGGTATAGAGATTTGATCTTAGATTTGATTTTGCTTACGTTTGTTTTCCTTTTAGATTTCAGATCAAGGTTGCATGTTTGTGTCTAAGTTCTAGCTATAGTTTTCAGATCAGATCTAGTATGTATTTAAATTAAAAATATTTTAATTTATTTATTTCTGCTACATAAGGTTTAGAAAAATTTTTAAACTGCACGTACGAAACCATACTATTTTCTAACAACAACTTGCACTGAGCATGATCAATACGAGAAACCACTTAGATATCTACTCATTTATTAGTGGTTATCTCGATGCTACAGTAGTGTAAGTGGTCCTTTGCCCTAAGGTGTCATTGGCTATTCGTGGTGAGGCTACTGAGTTTGACTGCATATTTTCTTGGTCCCTGGCCATTCAGATCCTTGCTATGTATGTTGGCTTCAATGGATTCAGGTTCGCTGTTAGGAGTAGGATGTACCTAGATAGAATTTATCGACCTTGGTAGAAAAGGAGAAGTTCTATGGAATTTGTGAGACTGAGTTTAGAAAGTCTTTGGCCAAAGCAAGTGTGAATACTGAAAAGAAATTTTTAAAAGATTCACAAGTGAACTCGAATCGAGCCAATCTTACATATGACTGATGATTGGATTTGATGAGTTCTCTATGACCTCCATCAATTCGAAACTCATGATAGAAGAACTAAATCATACAATAACTGCACCTAAGGGTTCATACTTTCATCAGCTAGGTTGTCACTACATACTGCTAGGTGTCACTAGTGGATTGTGGGACTCATCAGGCATCATCTTGATGATCAATGACCCTCGAAGGATAGAGTTGGAATTGTTCCAATCCATCAAAAAAAGTTTTGATGAAATTATGATGGAGATCACAATATATCTTACTACTAGATTGAATGGAACTTATGGGGTCACACATAAAAGAAGTTCTTATCCGATCAGATAGTTGATTAACGACTATGAATTGTTAAAAAGTATAATTGTCAATATGATTGATGATTAACCTTATACAAATATTGTAATTATGTAATTCACTAAGTGTTAGTAAATTATAAAAAGATTAATTAGCAATTGGATTGCTAATTAGCTCAATTTGATTGAGCAATGAGGTTCGGATCAAGTCTAATTGAATTGGATTCATTTTGACTTGGATTGGATTTGATTGGATCAAGCCTAATTGTAAGAGAGATTAATTCTTGATTTGATCAAACTTGGGTTCAGTTAATTTTTAATTAGATTAGGATTTAATTGAGGAGATTGAGTTTCTAATTTGATTAGGTTCCATTATCTATTTGGGTCAAGCCAAATCTGATTTGCTTTAAACCAAAATAGGAAACCCTAGAGTTCCATCTCCCTAGGAATCTCTCTCTCCCTTACACACCCTAGTTCCATGAGATATTTTTCACACTAAAAGAGGTTTGGCATGAATGATATTGGCACAAGAAAGGAGTGGGCATAGTAAGCATAGGCGGCAACTCATGGTGACTCATCTATCTTATCCCCTAATCTCTTTCCTATTTTGAATTTGATTCAAATCAAGAGATGTAGATAAGATGGAAAGAGATCAAAGCATAAAAGGAAACTTTTGCAGTGCCACCTTATCTTTTTCTATTGCAAGAAAGGAGTGTGCGTGAGAAAGAATCAGATCTGACTTCTTTCTCACGCCACTCCTCCCTTCTTGGCGTAAATAATTGGACTCCCTCCTTTTGGCATGTGGAAAAGGATGGTGCCCCACTTCTAACCCTAATACCCCTTGCCCCCTATAAAAAGGCTTCAATACTTGGATGTCTATATGATGAGAAATAGAAAAAAAATTTGAGAGAAAAGTTTTGCTCAAAATTCGAGCCTCCTTCCTCCTTTTCTTTCTCTCCATTCTTCTTAGTTCTCAAGAGAGTCTGTGAGATTTGAGAGAGAATTAGATCATCCATCAAAGAGATGATATTTGTAAGAAAGCTAGCATCCTGGGAAGATCATCTTATCTCTAATTGAAATGAGTCCTCATGTGGATATCTGTGGAGGTCGTGCACGTGCACGGCTAGAGGAACCATTTAGATCTACGATCATCGACTGTGATATAGTTTGACCCATTCAAAGTATTGAGATCTGATCTCAATATTTTAATTCTTTAATTTTTTATTATATGCATGTTTTAGATTTGGGTATGGATAGTATTAGATTTGATCTAATGCATGCAGGGTTAAAGAGTTTAACCAGATCCATTTCCACTATGATTCAAAAATTATTTTAAAATCTATGCATGCAACTCTACTCATTTTCTAACAGTGGTATTAGAGCCATTGATTTTTTATGACATGTATAATCTGATTTTTATTTTAGCTCTAAAAGTTTAAATGATTTAAAATTGATCTTGTACTGGGATAAGATTATCCTGATATAAGGTTAACCTCCTATATTGAAAAGGTTGTCCTTGCGCAAGATTGATCAATTTTGAAAATTAATTTTTAAAATATTTAAATTAATCTTTTAGATTTAAAAATAGATGTATGTGATATATTTTTATTCATATTAGATCTAAAATTAGAATGATTAAAAATTTGCATTAGACTGGTATAAGGTTATCTTGATATAGGGTTTACCCCATATATTAAAAAGGTTGTCCAAGTTTGATGCGAACCAATTTTTTATAAAATATTTTTAAAATATTTTAATCATTATTTTAGATCTAATTTTATATATATTTGATATGTGTAATATTTATTTTAGATCTAAAATTGAATATATATATGATTTATGTTTGTTGTTTAGATCTAAAATTTCATATATATGATATATAATATTAGGCTTAGATCTAAAACTATTTCAAGATCATAACCCACTAATGCATGCAATAAAACATAATCTAAATTTTTTTTTTAGAATCTAAAAATTATGTTATTGCATGTGGATATGGATTGAACAAATTAGGTCTAGTGATCAAACTACAATTAGGATCAATTGATTAGATCAAGCTAGAATCCTTTATCGATTTAGAGCAGTTGATTGAACCTAATCAATGATTGGTTAGGATTAGGTTAAAGGGGCTCAAAGTTGAGTTTAATTATAGTTGGTCACATTGATTCATATTTTGATGTGAATTTATTGACTCAAGATCTAATTCGGCTCAATGGTTTAGGCTTGGATCAATAGGTTAATCTGATTGATTCTAATTGATCAATTTGGTATCTAAGGTAAGTACCTAGATGGTGATTATTTAATTAGTTTCGTTGACTGATCTGATCAATTCATTGGTGCCTAAAAAATGCAACGAAGGGACTCCTATATTAAAAATTATGTCCCAAAACCAATCGTGTGACGATTGAGTTTCTCTTTGTATATGAATTATTGATTGATGAATAAAAATTATTCTGATATTTTTTTATCACAAAGTTACATCTTCCTTATAGAACTCTTATGTTGTAATGAAGTCCTTAGAACTATGTTAGTATACGATAAAGAAAAGATTTATCATATAGTTCTTAAATATGTTCGCGATCAAATGATACATCATTACAGGATGATGATGTTTATTGAGTGGAGGTCGTTGTGTGCCATATGGATTAGTTATCCTCTTAACTAAAGAGTGTGGTGGCACTCGTACGGCATACGGATAAGATGTAGGAGTACATTATCACTGAATAAGTAACTCACCTCCTAAGCGTTCTACTGTCAAGAGCTGCATGCAAAGTGTATGCATAAGTATTCCTCAAACCTGAGATCGCTATAGTGACTTGCAAGTACCTCACTATGCTTTGATGCTGGACTATCTGAATTTTTAATACAGTGACGGAAGGCTATTGGGTACAATCAAGTACTTGCAAAGTCTGTATGTAGATCAAGATAGGATTGACCTCTCTAGATTATAGAAGTTAATGTATTACTGTATTTTAATTTAGTAAATTCTTGACCAGGATAATTTATGAGATGGATTTAAAAAGTTGAAATACAATGTGGATGAAGCAATCTGGGTTAATAGTTAAACCTAGACCATCCTAGAGCATTCAGGATCAAAGGGATGAATTATGCGGTAACTAAGTGTATAGGTTCTGAAATATTTTTTTGTGATAATTTGATCTATCTGAACATCGAAAACTATTGCTAGATGATATCTCGATTAGTGCAAGAATCGATTCCTGTACTACTGGCTTAATGATTGAATCTATGAAGTTACGCACACAAGTCAGACAAAATAAAAAAGTATTGGCCTATGTTTATGTATCCAATTTAGAAGTACTTGACTTGATTGAACATATAAACTAACTTGATTGAGAATTAAGTTATGGGTCAAAGGAGATTGAAGAGTTGACAATGTCTAACTAGCACTACACATGAGGTTCAGGTTCAATTTCGGAGATGAACAGTTTCTGATCTATGATCTATAGAGCCTATGAGAGATTGAATTTAAGTATTGATTAATTTTATATTAGATCTAAATTAATTATACCTAATTGGGTTCAAAATTCTAAGTTAGACTGGATATAAAAGTTTTACAAAGTTTGGGATTGATAGTCTTTCGAAATTATTGCGAACCAGCTTCGAATTGGATTTAAATTGAATCTTTTTTGGATGAGATCTTTGGAGTCCTACTTGCACTGAGATTCCCTCACTCCCTTGGCCGACCAGCACCTGGTATGGTGCTAGTTGTGGGCGTCCCATGTGGGTGTGGGAATGGATGCATTGTGGGCTTCTTATATGATGGCAATTCTATCTCATGTAGGAGTCCTTCTTTCAAACATATTAGACTGATTCAAAGTATATTTAAATTAGGAGTCGTATATTTATTGGGTTATGAGAATCATCTATAAATAGAGAGGATCTCTATCTATGGATGCAAAGCAAACAAATCAGATTTAAGAGAGAAAGAAAGAGAGAGGTGAAGGAAAAATCGGCTTTTTCCTTATAGGATCTTCCAGATCTAATAAGATCTGGGATGAAATATTTTAAAAAAATTATCCTATGATATTTTAGATCTAAGATCTATTAGATCTAATTCTTATTATCTGATATTAAATCTAAAATTAAATCTAAAATCACGAGGAATAGAAAAATACCTCTAGGGTAACTAGATTACCCTATAGATGATCGCAGCAATGCCTGGGGTTCTAAAATAGCCACACAGTCGTCTGGCCTCTATCGATATCTACTCAAGTAGGATTTGGATTGTCTTATCTTCACAAATCTTTGCTCCAAAAATTAGATCTGGATCTAATCTGAAAGATCTTCAAAAGATCTTCTGAAGCTGGAGCAGCAGCTTCTCGACAAATCTCTGCAGCCTTCTAATCAAAGAGCCACCACACCTTGGACAAGCACCAGATGGATGCCCAACCTTTGGATGTGAAGAGGGGAGGGAGAGGAGTAGAGGGGATGTGGAGAAGTAGAGAGGATTCAGGCTTTTGCTGATTATTGAGCAGAGTCTCTAAACCCTAGGCGCAGACAGGGTTTAAATAGACCCTACTATGCCATGCAGTGCCACATCATTCGATCAATCAAAAAATTCTAATTAATTTGAAAAAATTTTGATTGATGGAGTGATATCATCTGATCATATCAGATAACAATCTCCATAATCTCTCCTACTATTGGCACCAACACTGGATAAGCATAGTGAGATTGGCGCCCCACAGTCCAAGTTGATCAAGGGATCAGAGTCCTCATCTCATGGGACTCTATCCTTATCCACTTGGAGCACATGCCATATCTAATTATGGCACCCACTTTGAGGACCAATTTACCAGGTGGACACTCCACAAAAACTCTCCAATGACCTCTTGCCAAGTGGCCTTCAGTCCAAGGTCCATGGGTCAATGTTTGACCAATGTCCTAAAACGAAAATGGCAAGTGACAGGAATTAGTAGGTGTTATCTTAAATTCATCTCATGAATTAAGACAAATCTTTTCTGAGCTAGACTGACTCCAGTCAGACTGTGAAAAATTTCTCAAGGTTCTCTGGGTGAGTCAAATCATATTTGGCTCAGTCAAGATAGAAAAGATTACACGAGGAAAAAGTTAGGCTCATTCGTGTGCTAGCATGATTTCCTTGAACCTAATTGCATCTAATCCAAATCAATCGAACTGGACTAGCTTAATTGATGACATCCAGACCCTAACTCTTATTTGTGTGACCCAGTTAGGTTCAATTTTGTATAGTAATGAGACATGTCGTGATCTCATCATCGACATCATCGAAACTCCTTTCAATAGACCAGAACTCTTCTGATTTAGACAATTAGAATGATCGATCATCAAGATCATTCTAATTGCTCCCAAAATCCACCAATGACACTTAACAGTATATGGTGGCAACCCATCAGAAATGGAGATGAACCTCTCGATGCAGCTACCTGTGTGATTGAGTTCCTCTATCATGAGTCCCGACTAAATTAGGATTAAGGTGAACTCGTCAAACCCAACATCAGTCATATAAATCAATCGATCGATCCGAGTCCGATGTGAAACTCCAATGGAAAACTCTTTTCCATTATTTCACTCTGCCATGGCCATGGGCTTAAGGACTCAATCTTTCGATCATCATAGGACTACTCCTCTTATCTATCGAGGTTGATAGATCCCATCTTGGTGCAATCTGGTTCCTACAATGAATATGCTACAGCCAACATACACCTCAGAGTTCCGAATGGCTAGGAGACTGAGTTATGGTGTAGTCAAACTATAACACACTCAAGGTGAACTGTCGATGTACCTCAGGTCAAAGAACTAGACACACAGCTGCAGCATCGATCGAGCTAGTCATCGACGAGAAGATAGATTTCTTTATGACTGCTCGAGGTGGTCACACTCAGTACTCTCGTTCTCAATGAATACCTGTACTCTCGCTCTGGTGTCTCCACACCGTAGACTCAAGACACATCTATCCTAAAAAAATGATCGTACACCAACCTTTCAGATCGATCACCATCCTCGTGATGATCCTATGGTCAGGAGCTGTTTATGAGTTAGTTATATAAATTCATGCCTTAAATTTTTTACTCTTGAAAATATGAATTAACATTCCTACTAACTCAAAGGATGTATCACAGACATAATGTAAACAATGTGATAGTAGAATAACCTTTTCATTCATTTATAGTCAAAATTATAAATTTGCCCTTACATTTGTACAGGAATGTGTCAGCCAATCTGGCATCTAGGGCACACATCTAACAAACTCCCACTTGACCTAATGCCAATGGGCTACATATCTAAGTCCCATCTTCTCAAGGTGGGCTTCGATCTTCTGCTGGCCTAATGGCTTTGTCAGTGGGTCTACCACATTGTCTATGGAGTCGACTCTCTTGACCTCGACATAATCTTTTTCAAGGAAATCACGGATCAGATAGAATTGCCGCTCGATATGCTTGGACTTCTGATGAGATCTTGGCTCCTTAGCTAGGGCTATGGCACCATTATTATCGCAGTAAAGAGGGATGGCATCCGATGACATCACTCCAAGCTCTATGACAAACTTCTTGTACCAGAATACCTCCTTCGCATCATCTGATGCAGCAATATACTCTGCCTCCATGGTGGAATCAGCAATCATCGTCTGCTTGGAACTCTTCCTACTAACTGCACCACCATTGCAAATGAACACTCCCAGATGTCGACTATCGATCATCTATATCAAACATAAAATCTGAGTCTGTAAATTCCTGAACCTGGAGTTCTCCATTCCCAATGACTAGAAACATATCCTTAGTTCTTCTCAAGTACTTAAGGATACATTTCACAGAAGTCCAGTGCTCTTCGTCTAGATTCGACTGATATCTGCTTGTGACACTCACAGCATGGGCTATATCAGGTCATGTACATAGCATGGCATACATGAGGCTCCCTATTACGAAAGTATAAGGGATCTTGCTCATGCATTCAATCTCCTCATATGTGCTAGGGCACATCTTCTTGGAGAGATGAATGCCATGTCTAAAAGGTATTAAACCTCTTTTGAAGTTTTCCATGCTAAACCTTTTTAGCACCTCCTCTATGTACATCTTCTGTGAAAGTCCCAGCATCCTATTTGGTCTATCTCTATAGACCTTAATACCCAGTATAAAGGATGCCTCTCCTAGATCTTTCATAGAGAACTCCTTAGATAACCATATTTTGACTGAGGTCAACATGAAAATATCATTTCCAATCAGGAGGATGTCATCTACGTACAGTAAGAGGAAGACAACTGCGCTCCCACTGACCTTCTTGAACAAATATGGTTCCTCCTCATTCTTGATGAAACCAAATATTTTGATCACATCATTGAAATGAGTATTCCAGCTCCGAGATGCTTGCTTAAGTCCATAAACGGACCTTTGCAGCTTGCAGATCTTATGATCATCATCACTGAATGTGAAACCAAGCGGCTGTTCCATATAGATATCTTCCTCAAAATATCTATTTAAGAACATCATTTTCACATCCATCTGTCATATTTCATAATCGAAATAGGCTGCAACAGCAAGCAATGTGCGGATGAATTTTAGTATGGCTACGGGCGAAAAGATATCCTGATAGTCAATGCCTTCGCACTGACTATAAGCTTTCGCTACGAGCCTAGCCTTAAATATCTCCATATTTCCATCTGCACCTATCTTTCTCTTGAAGATCCATTTACACCTAATGGGTATAATACCTTTAGGGGGATCTACCAAGGTCCAGACTTGGTTTGAGTGCATCAAGTCAATTTCTGATCTCATTGCCTCTAACTATTTTTCGGAGTCGATATCTGATATCGCCTCGTCATAGGTCTTAGGGTCATCACCATGAGCCCCATTTCTCATGAGGAATATTTTCTCTATTTCCTCTTGTATAGTACCTAAGTACCTTTCAGGAGGACGGGAAATCCTAGTCGATCTATGAGGTGGAAGAGGTTGTGTTAAGACTGGTTCTAATTGATTTGGTTCATCAGGTTCCTTAGCTCATTGCTTTTGGGAAATATTCTCCTTGAGCTTAATTATTCTTCCGATGCCACTATCTTGAATAAACTATTTTTCAAGAAAAATAGCATGTCGATTCACAATCACATTGTGATCTTTCAAAATATAGAAATAGTATCCTAATGACTCTTTAGGATATCCTATGAATCGAGCTCTAAAAGATCTGAACTCTAACTTATCCGCCTGCTGTCTCTTGACATGAGCCAGACAACCCCAAATTCTAAGATGACTTAGACTTGGCTTCTTACCATGCCATATCTCATACGGTGTGGTAGGAACGGTTTTAGCAGAAACCCTATTCAATACATATATTGCTATCATGAGACAATGTCTCCAAAGAAACTCAGAGAGGTTTGTGAAGCTCATCATGGAACAGATCATATCTAATAGGGTCTGGTTCCTCCGTTCTGAAACCCCATTGAGTTGTGGCATTCCAGGTGGAGTCCATTCAGATACTATATCATTGTCCTTAAGATAGTCTAGAAACTCCCGACTAAAGTATTCACCTCCCCGATCTGATCGAAGAACCTTAATGGGCTTTTCTGTTTGTTGTTCTACCTCATATCTGAATTCTTTGAACTTTTCAAAATCTTCAGACTTATATTTCATTAGAAACATATACCCGTACCTAGATATATCATCGGTGAAGCTAATGAAGTAGACATAGTTGCCTCTAGCCGGCACATCAAATGGGCCGCACACATCTGTATGTACTAGAGCAAGTAGGTCTGGGGCCCTTTCCCTATGTCTGTAAAAGGGAGCTTGGTCATTTTGCCTTGAAGGCATGATTCACAAACTGGATATGACTCGAAAGTCAATGGACTCAATAGCCTGGATTTTATGTTAGTGGAATTAAGACCCTAATTCCTCATAATGATTTTATGTTAACACAACAAACCCTTATGAGTTCATAGGTAGGAAACTCTTTCCAATTGCATCTCATGCAACTTTTAATATTATATCTTGGCCTCTAAAATATTATTAGCCTTGTGTTAACACAACAAGCTATAATATTTTAGTTAAGTTAGACCCTTCATTTTAATACAGTCAAATTCTAATATAACTGCCCTTGTGTTAACACAACAAAGTAGTATATTCAAAATTGTGTAAGCATCTTCTATGCACTAGGATTATGTTATATCAATTCTTATGACAAGCCTCATGTTAACACAACAAACTAGCCATAGTTCATGATGTAACATTAACCTAGCATGAAGGAAGGCTCTTAATAGTGTTTTTAACATTAGAATTTTTCAATATCAAGATCGCTTAATCAAATTGGCCAGATAAGTAAGGTGGGGGTCCCCCCATTGCTTTCCTTAGATACCAATAAATTGACCAGGTCAGACAATGGAATCAATTAAAGAACCACCTATAGCACTTTTCTAGACACCAATTGATCAATTAATCAAGAATTAGTTAACCCATAGTTGCATATCACTACCACTTAATATAATTTTCTAATGAGGGCTTTTATTTGGTCTCATGCACATTTTAACTACATAATACCTATTTATGTATCAACATTAAAACTTTCTATATGTGCAAGTGTAATATATGGACATTCATCATCCTAGGACAACCTTGCAGCATAACCCCGTTATGCTAGGACAACCTTATGTCAAGATGATGAAGTGATGAATGATATATGTATTATTTCATATCATCATATAAAAGCATAAATCATTTTATAGTATAAATTATACTATGGATCACATAAATATTATGTATATATGATTGAACCAAACAAGGCCGGCTCTGATACCACTGTACGGTTTCAGGGTGGGCATGCACAGTGGAAACATAATGGATTTCAAAATTTTAATAAAGAAATTCTAAATATTAAACCCTTAAACCAACAACTCCTTGATGATTAACAATCATATATAATATAAATTCAAGATTAAATTTATATTATAGAAAAATACCTACAGCGCTTAATCCAAATTTTGGCAGAACCTCCACCAGGCACCCAAGTATTCATCCTCCAACAGTGATCCACACAGGGTTATGATCAGGACACCAACTCTTTGAGATGATTCTTCCTCCAAAATTCTCACTTAAGAATTTTCTTGAACACCGAAACCTCAAGACGCTCTTCCTCTTCTCCTAGCCTTCCTATCCCTACCTTTTTTCTCTCCTTGTCTTCCTTAATTCTCTTCCTAGACTCTTATCCTAAAATCGAACTTGTCCTTTTTATTTTTAGACTTGTCCTAACAAGAGAAGAAAGAGACTAATTGGACAATAGGGAGAGGATGTTAGAAAGAAAGGAGGAATTGGAAATCTGAATGAATCCAATCCCCCGGTGCACCCCCTTTTAAATACTTAGTGATGGGTTGCCTTTGGGAATTTTTCGCACCCCTTCCACGCGCCATCTCGCATCCATTAGAAAATCTCATGCCTTTTGATGAATTCTCATACCTATTTGAAAGTTTTTGACACATGGCAATCATCAAAAAAAAATCCAAGAGATGCTTCATGCAGAAGGACTCTTCGAAATATTTTTCTCGATGATTCTTCGATGAGTCACGTAGCTTCCCATGGCATAATTTTTTCCACCACCTATCAATATAATTTTATCCATTCAATGGCCAAAAATCAAGGTGCTAACATGAGAATGTTGTGGAAAAAAATTTAGATTAAGAAGTGGTGTGACAAATGGGTTAGAGTCCTTCACAAGTTGGACTCTTGGTCAGGCGCATGGATCAGGCTGACAGGATTTCCAACTTTAATGAATTTCCATGATTAAACCAGAAGGAATTGTAACTTCAAAAAAATTTCTCACGCTCAAAATAAAGTTAGAAATCATTCAAAAATTTATTTCATCATGGAACATAGGATAAGCTCAAGGATGAGGCGTCCCATCTCATGGGATGCGAAAACTATTTCTGCACATAAAAATTGCACCCACGCACAAGAAAAATTCTTGACTTATGGAAACTTAGTTTTCTGAGTCCAAAGTTTTTCATACATATAGCCAAGCCTGAACCAACTCAAATCCAAAATTTATTTGAATTAATTTGGCCTTAATTAGCCCAATCTGGAATCAATTTTAAACCCAATTCGAAACAAGGAGCTAGTTTTTTTTTGCAACATGTGCTAGCATATCAATTTTGCAAACATGATCTAATCCAATTAGACTCCTGATCAATACCCTTTGTATGTGACCCATTGGGTTCCATATCTAGTCAATAATAGATTTGAGTTCAAGTCGATTTGATTTGATTAGAATTTAATCTAACCGATCTAGATCCAATCGAGCTATCCCGATTTCAGCAATTAGAACTCTTTCTAATTGGTGATTGAATTAAACTCTTTAATTTGATCAAACCCATAAGACAAGATTGACATCTAGCAATATATCATATATACCTAAAAGATATAAAATTTGATGAAAATATCAAAAATATCCTTCAGTGAAAAGTTACCATGCAATTTGATCCTGCGATCTCCCTGCACCCCGAATATGACTCTGGATATGGAATGATGTCAAATCCAATATCATACTCATATTTCTCTCAATCTTATATGATGATTTAATTTATAAAATATTAGAAACTCTTTCTAATTTTTATTCTGCTTTGATCAAAGGCTTCCTGAATCATCAATCGATCAGAACAAGTAGGATGCGATTTTCTCTTACCAGGAGTGATCGATTCCATGTTAACCTACTCACAACCTCCATACACATTCTACCATATCTAGAACACCCCATGAATGACTAAGTCATGAATGAGTATGAACCAAAAAATATAGATTCATGTATACAAGGTTCTATGGTAGTCTCAGGTCAAAGGATTACATGCACAACTCCCACTATAAGAAAACATCTCTTGACAGGTAAGTAAATTCCATAAGATGTTTCTTAAGTCGGATCAATTTAGAGAACTCATTCTCTAATGAGCACCCACTTTCTTGTATTAGTGTCTCACACAAGTGGCATATGAGATCTGCCACCCTCTCCATCGAGCATACATAGAAAGTGCTAATCTATCTGGAACATTGATCCTCTACTCAATGCTCCTATGACTAAGAATATTCTAAATCAGGAATTTTAGAATTTTAGGTCTCATAGGTATGATCTCATCATAACCCTTGTTGGGTATAAAATACCCACAGCCGAAGTCCTCAGCAGATCAGCTCCAGGAGGACTCCGCTCGGACTCCTACGGGAATCGGGCTCCGATCGCAACATCAACTCCAGGAGGACTCCGCCCGGACTCCTACGGGAGCCGGGCTCCGCCCACGACTTCAACTCCGAGAAGACTCCGCCCGGACTCCCACGGGAGCCGGGCTCCGCCCACAACTTCAACTTGCAAGGAGGACTCCGCACGGACTCCTACGGGAGCCGGGCTCCGTTGCCAACTTCAACTGCCGGTAAGCTTCGTCCGGACTCCTACGGGAGCCAGACTTCGCACCTAACTTTAATTGCAGGGGACTCCGCCCGGACTCCTACGGGAGCCGAGCTCCGCCCATGATTTCAACTCTGAGAAGACTTCGCCCGGACTCCCACGGGAGCCGGGCTCCGCCCACAACTTCAACCTGCAAGGAGGACTCCGTCCGGACTCCTACGGGAGCCGGGCTCCGTTGCCAACTTCAACTACCGGTAAGCTCCGTCCGGACTCCTACGGGAGCCGGACTTCGCTCCTAACTTTAATTGCAGGGGACTCCGCCCGGACTCCTACGGGAGCCGGGCTCCGCCCATGACTTCAACTCCGAGAAGACTCCGCCCGGACTCCCACGGGAGTCGGGCTCCGCCCACAACTTCAACCTGCAAGGAGGACTCCGCCCGGACTCCTACGGGAGCCGGGCTCTGTTGCCAACTTCAACTGCCGGTAAGCTCCGTCTGGACTCCTATGGGAGCCGGACTTCGCACCTAACTTTAATTGCAGGGGACTCCGCCCGAACTCCTACGGGAGCTGGGCTCCGCCCATGACTTCAACTCCAGGAGGACTCCGCCCGGACTCCCACGGGAGCCGGGCTCCGCCCACGACTCTGACCTCTAGGAGGACTCCGCCCGGACTCCTACGGGAGCCGGGCTTCGTCGCCAACATCAACCGCCGGTAAGATCCGTCAGGGCTCCTACGGGAGCCGGACTCCGCACCTGACTTTAATTGCAGGAGGACTCCGTCCGGACTCCTACGGGAATCGGGCTCCGATCGCAATATCAACTTCGAGAAGACTCCGCCCGGACTCCCACGGGAGCCGGGCTTCGCCCACAACTTCAACCTGCAAGGAGGACTCCGCCCGGACTCCTATGGGAGCCGGGCTCCATTGCCAACTTCAACTGCCGGTAAGCTCCGTCCGGACTCCTACGGGAGCCGGACTTCGCACCTAACTTTAATTGTAGGGGACTCCGCCCGGACTCCTACGGGAGCCGGGCTCCGCCCACTTCTTCAACTCCGAGAAGACTCCACCCGGACTCCCACGGGAGCCAGGCTCCGCCCACAACTTCAACCTGCAAGGAGGACTCCGCCCGGACTCCTACGGGAGCCGGGCTCCATTGCCAACTTCAACTGTCGGTAAGCTCCGTCCGGATTCCTACAGGAGTCGGACTTCGCACCTAACTTTAATTGCAGGGGACTCCGCCCGGACTCCTACGGGAGCCAGGCTCCGCCCATGACTTCAACTCCAGGAGGACTCCGCCCGGACTCCCATGGGAGCCGGGCTCCGCCCACGACTCCGACCTCAAGGAGGACTCCGCCCGGACTCCTACGGGAGCCGGGCTTCGTCACCAACGTCAACCGCCGGTAAGATCCATCCGGGCTCCTACGGGAGCCGGACTCCGCACCTGACTTTAATTACAGGAGGACTCCGCCCGGACTCCTACGGGAACCGGGCTCCGATCGCAACATCAACTCCAGGAGGACTCCGCCCGGACTCCCACGGGAGCCGGGCTCCGCCCACGACTCCGACCTCAAGGAGGACTCCGCCCGGACTCCCACAGGAGCCGGGCTCTGCCCATGACTCCAACCTCAAGGGGGACTCCGCCCAGACTTTTACGGGATTCAGGCTTCGTCGCCAACATCAACCGCCGGTAAGATCCGTCTGAGCTCCTACGGGAGCCGGACTCCGCACCTGACTTTAATTGCAGGAGGACTCCGCCCGGACTCCTACGGGAACCGGGCTCCGACCGCAACATCAACCCCAGGAGGGCTCCGTCGGGACTCCTACGGGAGCCGGACTCCGTCGTCGGCTCTGACCGGTGTCGAACTTCGACCGACGGATCCGCATTCACAAGCACGACGCCGCAACCACCACGATCCCGCTCCACTTCCTGCGGCAGATTTCGCACAGCTCCATCACTCCCTGACAAGCCGCAGTAACGATCACAGCACTGCTCCACTTCCTGCGGTAGATTCCGCGCAGCTCCATCACTCCCTGGCAAGCCACGATAACGGCCACAACCCCGCTCCACTTTCTGAGACAGTTACCGCACGATTCTTCCATCCACTGGCGAGTCGCGACAACGGACGCCGCTCCACTTCCCGCGACAGGCCCCACGTGGCACACCCCGATGATAGCCATGGGTCCACCCCACTACTCTCTGCAACAAACTCTGCCTGACCCTGGGCAGCCCACTGCCAGACGTTACAAATGTCGCTATCAGGCTACCACCCCCTCCGCCTATAAAGGGGAAACCCCAGATACGTTATTCCATAAGCTCTCATCTTTCATCTAAAAACTCTGCTAAATTCTCCGTTCGAGCACTCCATTCTTGTTGAGGCAGAGAACTGACTTGAGCGTCGGAGGGTCTTGCCGGAGCAACCCCACCTCCGGTTTAGACTTCCTTTGCAGGTCCCGACGGCGACCGCGACTTCCTCGACTCCAGCTTCTCCGGCGCAAGCGGATTTTTGTACCAACAGGATTGGCGCTAGAGGAAGGGCCCTGTGTCTTCGCAGTACCCTTGTTCTTGAAGGAGCGTTCAACGGAGCCGCCCCCGATCGTCTCCTCCGACACCCACTCCTTGTTTCCCCCACGGGATCCATACTTGATGCCTCCTCGCAAGGCGTCCACGCGACGGTCCATGACCTCCGCGGCCAGATCTCAGGCTCCGGCCTCCCCTCCTGTTTCTCAACCTCCTCCTCCTCTCCGGCGGTGGCGGTCGGCACGGAGCAGTTTGACCTGCTGGCGCAGCAGGTCAGAGGCCTCACCGAGGCTATGCAAGCTATGCAGCAGCAGCAGCCGCAGGCATCGGTACGCCCGGAAAGGGCATCCCCGAAACACCAGAATTCGGCGGCGGGGCGGGCCACCTGGGCCAGCCGCCCCGTCCTTCTTGAGAAAATGAACCCGAGGGTAGAGAGCCCTCAATCGGACCACGACTCCACCCCTGGAAGATCCGAGCCCCCGTTCTGTCGGAGGACCCTCGAGACTCGAAGTCGAGAGGATTTCCTGGACCGGAGGCTCCAGGAGATGAACCGACGGATCGAAGAACTCCGCCATGCACCCCCCGCTTATGGTGAGAATATTTGTACTGACCCTCCCTTCTCCCAAATGATCATGCAGGAACCGATCCCGCAAACTTCAAGCTTCCTCAGTTCGAAAGCTACGACAGGACTTCGGACCCAGTTGATCATCTGGAGGCCTTCCGGACGATGATGCTGCTTCACGGTGCTCCTGATGCCATTTTATGCCGGGCCTTCCCATCCACCTTGAAGGGAGCGGCGAGGAACTGGTACTCGGCTTTGAAATCGGGTACCATCTTTTCCTTCGATCAAATGAGCCACCAATTTGTGGCCCATTTTGTCAGCAGCCGGCGCCCCCGGAAGGGTTCGGAGTCCCTCATCAACATCAAGCAAAGGGAAGGGGAGTCTATTCGGGCCTACATCAACTGCTTCAACATCGCGACGCTGGAGGTCCGGAACTTGGACCAATCAGTCGCAATGGCCGCCCTGAAGGGTGGCCTTCAGAAGAATGATCTTTTGTTCTCCCTGGAGAAGAAGTATCCCAGGGATTTTACTGATTTGCTGGCCCGGGCCGAAGGATACGCCCGAGCGGAAGAAGCCTTCAAAATGAAGGATGAAGAGACGGCGAGGGAGCGGCAAGCGGGAGACTCGAGTAAGCCCGTAATTGAAAAAAGGCCAAAGGAAGCCCGGCTGCGTTCTCGATCCCCTCCTTGGCATAAGCGCTCCCATACTCCACCCCGGGCGCGCAGGCAGAGAAGTCCGGATCGTGGGGTTCGGCGGGGTTCCCCACCAGGGAGATTCTGCAACTACGCCCCCCTCAACGCCTCGAAGGCCCAGGTATTGATGGAGGTCAGGGAGCAGCTCCCTAGGCCGGAGAGGATGCGCACACACCCCGGGAAGCGCAACCCCAACAAGTTCTGCCTCTACCACTGCGACCACGGCCACGACACAGAGGAATACATCCAGCTCCGGGACGAGATCGAGGAGCCCATTCGACGAGGTCGACTCGACAGGTTCATCCGATGCAGGCCTGAGGGTAGAGGAGATCGGCCAAGGGCCCTTCCACAGCCTGAACCGTCAAGAAGGGAGGAGCAACCCGGGGACCGGCCTCCCATCGGACCATCGACTCCATCACCGGAGGGCCTCAAGGAGGAGCGGACCACCCGCGATCGTGGAACTCGAAAAATCTGTAAATGTATCACTTACGATTTCACCTTGAATCTAAATTTCTTTCTACTTGACGTACTCTTCCCATCTGGCATGGATTTATTACGACTGGATATGACCCCTCCAAATGCTTGAAACAAAGTTATGTTAGGAACGGGGGAGAACCCCGTCCTAACATACCTAAAATGAAAGTCCGACTATCTCGAAATTGGATTGGGGGAGAGGCCTTACAACGCCCTAATGTGCCCCCACAGCCATGTCAGGAACAGGAGGAGAACCTCGTCCTGACATGAGCAAAGTCGAAGGCCCAGTTCTTTTAGACCGGATGGGGGGAGAGGCCTTACAGTGCCCTAATGTGCCCCCACAGCCATGTCAGGAACAGGAGGAGAACCTCGTCCTGACATGAGCAAAGTCGAAGGCCCGGTTCTTTTAGATCGGATGGGGGGAGAGGCCTTACAGCGCCCTAATGTGCCCCCACAGCCATGTCAGGAACAGGAGGAGAACCTCGTCCTGACATGAGCAAAGTCAAAGGTCCGGTTCTTTTTAGACCAGATGGGGGGAGAGGCCTTACAGCGCCCTAATGTGCCCCCACAGCCATGTCAGGAACAGGAGGAGAACCTCGTCCTGACATGAGCAAAGTCAAAGGCCCGGTTCTTTTAGACCGGATGGGGGGAGAGGCCTTACAGTGCCCTAATGTGTCCCCACAGCCATGTCAGGAACAGGAGGAGAACCTCATCCTGACATGAGCAAAGTCAAAGGCCCGGTTCTTTTAGACCGGATGGGGGGAGAGGCCTTACAGCGCCCTAACGCGCCCCCACAGCCAAGTCGGGAACGGGAGGAGAACCTCACCCTGGCTCGAGCAAAGTGGAAGGCCTGGACTCCTACGGGAGCCGGGCTCCGTCCACGACGCCAAGGAAGACTCCACCCGGACTCCTACGGGAGCCGGGCTCCATCCACGACGCCAAGGAAGACTCCACCCGGACTCCTACGGGAGTCGGGCTCCGTCCACGATGCCAAGGAAGACTCCACCCAGACTCCTACGGGAGCCAGACTCCGTCCACGACGCCAAGGAAGACTCCACCCAGACTCCTACGGGAGCCAGGCTCCGTCCATGATGCCAAGGAAGACTCCACCCGGACTCCTACGGGAGCCAAGCTCCGTCCACGACGCCAAGGAAGACTCCACCCGGACTCCTACGGGAGCCGGGCTCCGTACACGATGCCAAGGAAGACCCCACCCGGACTCCTACGGGAGTCGGGCTCCACCCGCGACTTCTGCAGCAAGGGCTGATGGTGGCGAAACCCGACCACCCAACAAGATCAGATGAAAGAAAAAAGCCCCTCAGCGGCACCTCCTCGCTTCTATGCAACCCCGCGAAAAGCGGGGGGAGGGCCCTCACTCTAAGAAGAGGAGGAAAATTAAAAAGGAAGGATGACGAACTACGACGGGAACAGATGAAGGATGAACCGTACCAAAAGACCTAAAGGACTTCGTCCCAACTGAAATGGGGGGTTCCTACCGAACACCCCCGGCCTCTAAAAAGACTTTCGACACCGGTTAGGAAGACAACGACATCCCCGAAGTAATGCGGAGTCCGGACGGCCAAGCTTGGGCTTGCGGCCATGTACGACGAGAAAGGCGAGCTACCGCATCGACGATCGAGCGCCCCCCAACGACGTCTACATCAGACAGGTCAAACGACAAGAAAAGTTTGGCGGACGATAATTTAGTGCAATGCGCGGACGAGGTAACACAAAACACCCTTTTCATTCCATTGCCGATATACACGCTACAAAGCCCGGAAGGCCAAGGAAAGAAAGGCAAAACGACAAAAAGAGAAGTAAATACATGAAAAGACAGAAAGACAAAAGAGCTCTAAGGAGGCCCTGCTCCCCCTAGAATTATCTACTCCATCCCTTAACCAGGACCGGAATTTGCTCGGCCAAGTTGGCGACCTCGGCCTCCACCTTTCTCGCCGATTCCTCCAAGGTCTGCCTCTCCTCCTCCCGGGCTCGTTTTTCTCTTTCCAGGGCCTCCTGGAGGGTGACTACTTCGGCCGTCTTTGCTTGGAGGTGAGCAACCTCGGCCTGACAGCGTTCCTCCACCTGGAGGATGTCCCTCCTCGCACGGTTCACCGCCTCGATATAGGCAATGAGCTGGTGCCCAATCTGCAAGGGCGGCTAGGGAATTAGAACAAAGGCTGAATAGCCATGTAAATGAAGATTTGCTTACCTCAAGGAAGGACCCCAAAGAGTCCCAGGCCTGCTGCTCAGGATCGGTGCGGTCGATCCTCTCAATGACGTCAGGCAGAATGCAACCGTCGATCAACCGCCTGATCAAGTCCCTATCATTGAAGGGATTCCCCGACCCCTCTTCGGAGCAGAGGGACTCGTCCGCAGCAGTTCGGCGGCTACTCGCCCTGCGGGCCATCGATTTCCTTCTTTTCCTCTCGGCTATGGGCGCCTCCATGGAGCGGACCCCCGAAATGGGGGCCCCAGTCGGTGGACTCCTCAAGGAGGCCCGGGGAGCCGTTGGCTCGGCATCCGAGGGAATGTCGATGGTCGGGGCCACTTGGACGGGTGCAGCTAAGCTCGACTCCTCCGCCCTGGCCCTCTTCGCCGATCCGGAGGTCGCAGCACCCTTTCTCTTGTGGGCCCTAAGGCCCCTGGCAAGCATCCGCGCTGCTTCGGCGTCCATTCCTAAAAAAAAAAAAAAAAAAGAAGAAGAAGAAAAAGAGAAAAAGAGAGAGAGAAAAGGAAAGAAGAAAAAGAAGCAAACCAATCAATCAAGAGTCAAAAAAAAAAAAAAAAAAAAAAGAGAAGAAAGGGGAAGAAAGAAAGAAAGAAACAAAGGGGAAAAAGAGAGAGAAGGAAGAAGAGGTAAAAAGAGAAAGGAAAAGGAGAAAGGCATGAAAAGAGAAGATAAGGTAAAAGATGAATACTCGCTGGATCCTGGGGACTCAGGCCGATGTTGAAAAGAAATTGCTCCCTCAGAAGATTGGGAAGGAAAGGAGCAGAGTAAGCTAGAAGCTTCTGGGCAGCCTGGAGGTCATCCTCCCCCAGGCTGGGGGCCCGACGGACAGAATCCCTCAGAGAGCCCCAAGGGGGCAGGCCCAGTCTCAAGGTCGGGCAGTGGACGAAGAAATATTTTCCCTTCCAATTATGGATTGAAGAAGGAGCGCCTTTCAGCAATCCCTTCTTGCCGAACTGGGGGGACAAGTACCACCAGTCCTTCGTCGAAGGATGGCGCTTGAAAGTATAGAAGTGCCTAAACAGGGAGAGGGACGGTTGGACCTCAACTACGTGGCAAAGGGAGAGAAATTCTATCAAAAACCTAAAAGAATTCGAGGCCACGGAAGCCAAGGAGATGTCTAAGAAGCGGAAGAGGGCAACAACAAAGGAAGGAAGCGGAAGCCG
Source organism: Elaeis guineensis (assembly GCF_000442705.2). Taxonomy (NCBI): domain Eukaryota; kingdom Viridiplantae; phylum Streptophyta; class Magnoliopsida; order Arecales; family Arecaceae; genus Elaeis; species Elaeis guineensis. The sequence continues at coordinate 44,922,748 of NC_025999.2, forward strand.
GAGTCCGGCACGGAACGCTTCCTGGTACAGACAAAAATGACCAGATGGGGGAGTGCTGGCCCGGTCATAAGGGTCAGGCAGCTCCAGGTCGTACTCCGGAGGAACTCCATACTGAACCCTTATCAGAAGGAGTTCCTCCGAGGTCAGGGAACATGGAATGGCACCCGGTGCAAAAATCGGGCGGAGCCCAGCCCCAGACGCAGGTTCGTCTACAGAGCAGGGGACCTGGGGGTTTGAGGCGGAAGAGCTCCCAGAACTGCAGGGAGCGGAAGAGCCGGACGACATTTCGGGTAGTTTCGAAGGAGGGCTCTAAAGGTCCCTAAGAAGACGGACAGGATGGGGGACTAAAGGCCACAAGAAACTAACTCGGAGGGATGCAAAAAATAATGACAGAGAAGAAGTCCCTAGGCGGTGGGAAGAAGGTTGAAGGTGCTGGAACTAACCTATATCGCTCTGAGGGACCAGAGGGACGAAGACAGGGATGATTTGGAAGACACCTACGACTCGAGAAGATGCCCACTGAAACAGGGCTCTCGAAGAGAAGGCAGACACTGATAGAAACTCTGAAACGGAATAGGGCACCTAAAGGTGGGAGGACGGGTTTAAATAGACCCTGGGATCCGGTGCCATAATGATCACGAATCCCTCCAAGCCAGTCCGCACCCGGCACGTGTCCCACTCCTCCCGGTGGGCGGCTAAAAGCGGCTAATGGATCAGCAGGGCCAGTATGGCACCGTACCTGGGCCAGTGTACCGACGAGAATTTCGAAGGGTCCCTTCGTATCGCCCCGATCCGAAAAGACTCCAGCACGCGCACATTTAATGCCAAAATATCTGGGGGCGGCAGTGCACAGGATTCGAAGGGACGATTTCGACTGTAACCATCCCTCTGTACTTCCTTCGTTCGAAATTCAAACTCGGAAGTAGGCGGACTAGTGTTGGGTATAAAATACCCACAGTCGAAGTCCTCAGCAGAATCAGCTCCAAGAGGACTCCGCCCGGACTCCTACGGGAACCGGGCTCCGATCGCAACATCAAATCCAGGAGGACTCCGCCCGGACTCCTACGGGAGCCGGGCTCCGCCCACGACTTCAACTCCGAGAAGACTCCGCTCGGACTCCCACGGGAGCCGGGCTCCACCCACAACTTCAACCTGCAAGGAGGACTCCGCCCGGACTCCTACGGGAGCCGGGCTCCGTTGCCAACTTCAACTGCCGGTAAGCTCCGTCCGGACTCCTACGGGAGCCAGACTTCGCACCTAACTTTAATTGCAGGGGACTCCGCCCGGACTCCTACGGGAGCCAGGCTCCGCCCATGACTTCAACTCCGAGAAGACTCTGCCCGGACTCCCACGGGAGCCGGGCTCCGCCCACAACTTCAACCTGCAAGGAGGACTCCGCCCGGACTCCTACGGGAGCCGGGCTCCGTTGCAAACTTCAACTGCCGGTAAGCTCCGTCCGAACTCCTACGGGAGCCGAACTTCGCACCTAACTTTAATTGCAGGGGACTCCGCCCGGACTCCTACGGGAGTCGGGCTCCGCCCACAACTTCAACTCCGAGAAGACTCCGCCCGGACTCCCACGGGAGCCTGGCTCCGCCCACAACTTCAACCTGCAAAAAGGACTCCGCCCGGACTCCTATGGGAGCCGGGCTCCGTTGCCAACTTCAACTGCCAGTAAGCTCCGTCCGGACTCCTACGGGAGCCGGACTTCGCACCTAACTTTAATTGCATGGGACACCGCCCGGACTCCTACGGGAGCCGGGCTCCGCCCACGACTTCAACTCCAGGAGGACTCCGCCCGGACTCCCACGGGAGTCGGGCTCCACCCACGACTCCGACCTCAAGGAGGACTCCGCCCGGACTCCTACGGGAGCCGGGCTTCGTCGCCAATGTCAATCGCTGGTAAGATCCGTCCGGGCTCCTACGAGAGCCGGACTCCGCACCTGACTTTAATTGCACGAGGACTCCGCCCGGACTTCTATGGGAACCGGGCTCCGATCGCAACATCAACTCCGAGAAGACTCCGCCCGGACTCCCACGGGAGCCGAGCTCCGCCCACAACTTCAACCTGCAAGGAGGACTCCGCCCGGACTACTACGGGAGCCGGGCTCCGTTGCCAACTTCAACTGCCGGTAAGCTCCGTCCGAACTCCTACGAGAGCCGGACTTCGCACCTAACTTTAATTGCAGGGGACTCCGCCCGGACTCCTACGGGAGCCAGGCTCCGCCCACGACTTCAACTCCGAGAAGACTCCTCCCGGACTCCCACGGGAGCAGGGCTCCGCCCACAACTTCAACCTGCAAGGAGGACTCCGCCCGGACTCCTACGGGAGCCGGGCTCTGTTGCCAACTTCAACTGCCGGTAAGCTCCGTCCGGATTCCTACGGGAGCCAGACTTCGCACCTAACTTTAATTGTAGGGGACTCCGCCCGGACTCCTACGGGAGCCGGGCTCCGCCCATGACTTCAATTCCAGGAGGACTCCACCCGGACTCCCACGGGAGCCGGGCTCCGCCCACGACTCCAACCTCAAGGAGGACTCCGCCCGGACTCCTACGGGAGCCGGGCTTCGTCGCCAACGTCAACCGCCGGTAAGATCCGTCCGGGCTCCTACGGGAGCCAGACTCCACACCTGACTTTAATTGCAGGAGGACTCCGCCCGGACTCCTACAGGAATCGGGCTCCGATCGCAACATCAACTCCAAGAGGACTCCGCCCAGACTCCCACGAGAGCCAGGCTCCGCCCATGACTCCGACCTCAAGGAGGACTCCGCCCGGACTCCCACGGGAGCCGGGCTCCGACCATGACTCCAACCTCAAGGGGGACTCCGCCCGGACTCCTACGGGAGTCGGGCTTCGTCGCCAACGTCAACCGCTGGTAAGATCCGTCCGGGCTCCTACGGGAGTCGGACTCCGCACCTGACTTTAATTGCAGGAGGACTCCACCCGAACTCCTACAGGAATCGGGCTTCGACCGCAACATCAACCCCAGGAGGGCTCCGCTCGACTCCTACATGAGTCGGACTCCGTCGTCGGCTCCGACCGATGCCGAACTTCAGCCGATGGATCCGCATTCACAAGCGCGGTGCCGCAACCACCACGATCCCGCTCCACTTCCTGCGGCAGATTCCGTGCAGCTCCATCACTCCCTAACAAGCCGCAGTAACGATCACAGCACTGCTCCACTTCCTACGGCAGATTTCGCGTAGCTCCATCACTCCCTGGCAAGCCACGATAACGGCCACAACCCCGCTCCACTTCCTGAGACGGTTACCGCACGATTCTTCCATCCACTGGCGAGTCGCAACAACGGACGCCGCTCCACTTCCCGCGGCAGGCCCCACATGGCACACCCCGATGATAGCCATGGGTCCACCCCACTACTCTCTGCAACAAACTCCGCCTGACCCTGGGCAACCTGCTGCCAGATGGTTACAGATGTCGCTATCAGGCTACCGCCCCCTCCACCTATAAAGGAGAAACCCCAAATACATTATTCCATAAGCTCTCATCTTTCATCTAAAAACTCTGCTAAATTCTCCGTTCGAGCACTCCATTCTTGTTGAGGCAGAGAACTGACTTGAGCATCGGAGGGTCTTGCCGGAGCAACCCCACCTCCGGTTTAGACTTCCTTTGCAGGTCCCGGCGGCGACCGTGACTTCCTCGACTCCAGCTTCTCCGGCGCAAGCGGATTTTTGCACCAACAACCCTAAACTCAATTTTTTGATTTATGGAGTTTATCATAATCATTACAAAGTAAGATGCAGCATATGATGAAAAATATCTTTTATTATTTAAAGAGTCAATACATAAGTCTGGAAGATTACAAGAAAAATCTATCAAAATATAAATTTCGATTAGCTTGTAGGCCATATTTCTTTCATAGGCCACTAGTTGATTTGTGCTAACCCATACCATCAAGGTTAATCAGTGTGACTGATTTAGGCATCTTTAGACCAGCTTATGTTTAATCCTCTATATGACTTGGTGAAATCAGTAGGAAGATTTATAGCTTGCAGGTCAATTTTTTCTCTTATTCTCAAGTCAATGAAATCAATTTTTTTAAATTATTAGGTTCATAAAATGATACAGTTATAGTGATAACTTATTCATAGCCTCCTATTGAGGTGCGTGATAATGAGTCCAATGTTCCAAATAGGCATTGGAGGTGCCACACACTCGGTGTCTATTAGATATCAAAATTATCATTCATCAAATGATCATCATATTGTACCTTCAGATCAATACTTAGGTTGGTTGAGCTACACTTGGGCTTGCACATTCATTTATTGGATGCACTTAGTATTGTCATGTTAATGGTTGGATCTAATCAAAAATTTCAGTGGAGGCGCCACACATCTGCTGAAAGGATGCTTGGGGCAAAACCTAATTGCTAAAAGTTGTTCGGAGAAATAATTGGTTATGAACCTATCCATAAATGCACTAGGATTGGCCGAGCCACACTCGAGCCCGATTGCAGTCTATGTGGATTCTAGTATCTGATAAGAAATTAATATAATTCCTCGAGTTATAAGTAGTGATGGAACTAGATCTAGGGTTTCAGGGTTAGATCTTGAAACTTTTTCAAGATCAGGCAGCGGAAGACTAAAATAAATTAAAATTTATCTTATAAAATTAGAGAATCTCTAGATCTAAAATCTTATTATATGATTATTATATGACATTAAATTAAAAATTAAAATATAAAGAGCAAGAACTACATGTTGATCATATCAATATGTTTCTATACTACATCTAATGTATGTAGAATATAATAGATCAGATCTATTACCTTGCAAGTTAGACATTCTAACTTTGCTGATCCTGGCTTGAGAATGATGTTGCGAGCCACACATGTATCCGACCTCTAGGAGTCATCCACACGAGCCCACGAATCACGATCAGAAGTTCTGATCCAGAAAATCAGCACAGTATGCTAGTACTGCGCTGATCCTTCTTCGATGGTCGATCAGATGCCTCCTTCTTCTTGATTTGGATTCTTCCAAAGATGAGAAGTAGGAGAAAGAGTTTTAGATGAGACACTCTCAGAAAACTTACAGATGGAGGAAGGGAAGAGATGAACCCAGCAACTCTAGAAGAAGACCCTCTTCTTCTTCTTTTTGCTCTAACCCAAATACCTAGTTTTTTGTCTATTAGATCTCCATGCTCCAAGACTCTTTCTCTTTGATTTTTGGATTCCCAAAATACCTCTCAATGCTTTATGTTCCACAAAAATTTCATAGAGAAATTTATTTTAAATAGAGAGATATGAAGAGTCCTTGTCTAGGTCAAATACCTAGTCAAGGATTATCCAAACATGGCAAGACAAGGGGTGCCCAACTCTTGGGTGCCCCCTCTTTCTTTTTGTTCCATGGACCATCAGAAAAGGGTGCATATTATGTGCTATAAAAGTCACAAAAATTCCAAAAAATATTTGAATAAAATCAGTGCCATAAGAAAAGAGTTTTGGTTTCCTAAAACTCTATCTCATAGAATTTCAAATCCAAACTAATTCCTACTTTGACTTGATCCACAACCACATTCCATGTAAGAGAGAAAGAGAAAAAAATTTTGGGCATGCGTGAAGACCTGGGAGAGAGGGTTTTGTTGCACAAAATAAGAGAGAGTGGGCATGGGATAAGAGAGAGTGGGCATAAGGGACTAAGGTGGTGCAAGGTGGAATCCTAGTTTTACTAGGATTCAATCTATGTCTTGTTCTAATCTGGTTTTTCAAACCAAATCAAACCAAAATAAAATCAACCCAATTAAAATAGGTCTTAACTCAATTAAAAATCTAATTTAATCAGATTAAATTAGATTTAAATCTGATTTAATTTTCTAATCGAATTAGAAATTAGGTTGACCCAAGTCCTAATTGAACTAGGAATAGTTTTTCCTTGCATTTGGCTTATTCAATAAACCAATTGGACTTGATCCAATTAAGTCCAAACTAAATTTAATTAAATTATATTTAATTAGACTTAATGTCAGCCCATTAGCTTAATCAAATTAAGCCAAATAACAATTGAATTGCTAATCGATCCTTCTGCAATACTTGCACTAGGTTAAATGTCAATCATATTGATCGTTTAACCCTAGAACGATTCTTAATCGTTGATCAACCATCCGATTGGATCGTGAACTCTAATGTGTGTGATCTCATAGGTCCGAACCTAAGCTGGTAGCATAGAAATAAATTTTTATACCAATCAAAGTGACCATCTAGCAATGATACCCGACGGTCGGATAGGTCGAATGTGTAGAACAACATCCTCAGAACCCATGCGGATATAATTTCTATATAATTCATCCCCTTGACCAAAATGCTCATAGGACACCTCAGAGTTCAACTGTCAACTCTAATGTAGATCAGGTTGTCCACATTATATTTTAAAATATCAAATCCATCTGATGGATTACCTTGGCCAAGGTTTTGCTAAATTGAAATACAGCGACTCATGCTTCTCCAACTCTTGGAGTGGTCAATCTCATCTCGATCACACTCTGACTTCACAAGTACTTGACTATGCCCAGAAGTCTTTCGTCACTGAATTAAAAATCTAGTTAGTCCTGTACCAAAGCACAGTAAGTTGCTCGCAAGTCACTGAGGTAATCTCAGATCTAAGGGACACTTATACCTATATCCCATCAGAGACATTCTCGATAGTAGAATACTCTAGAGTTGGTCACGTTCAATAATGATGTACCCTTATATCTCACCTGTATGCCATACCAGTATCTCTACACTCCTTGGTTAAGAGAACAACCAACCCATATAGCCTACAACGACTTATGCTCGATAGAAGCTGTCATCCTTATTAATAGCCTATCATTTGATCATGAACAGTTTTAAGGACTCATCGATAAATCCTCTCTTTATTGAACCTGAATAGTCTTAAGGATTTTATCACAACAACGGAGTTTATTAGAAGATGAAAACTTGTGATGAAAATATCAAAAATATATTTTATTTATTAACAAATTAATTACAATACAAAGTTACTCAACTGTCAACGGCTTGACGATTGACTTTTGGGACATATTTTCCAACAACTCCCACTTGTCCTAAAGCCACTCGACGCAGTATCTAATATCCATCTTTGACTTGTGGTTGTCGAACACCTTTATTGCCAAGGCTTTAGTGAAGGGGTCGGCCAGGTTCTCCTTTTTGTCGATCTTCTGAAGGTTGACATCACCTCGATCCATGATCTCCCGGATCAGGTGGAAGCGACGCAAAATGTGCTTCGTCCGCTGGTGTGCTTTGGGTTCCTTCGCTTGGGCTATGGCACCAGTGCTGTCGCAGTAGAGCAAGATCGGACCATCGAGGGAGGGTGCTACTCTGAGCTCAGTGATGAATTTTTTCAGCCACATAGCTTCCTTCACGGCATCCGATGTGATGATGTACTCTACCTCATAAACAGAGTCTGCCACAGTATGCTGTTTGAACTCTTCCAGCAGATGGCTCCACCATTCAGAGTAAAGATATAACCCAATACGCTTCTGTTGTCATCATGGTCAGATTGAAAGTTGGAGTCTGTGAACCCCATAAGTTTCAGATCTGACTCGCCATAAACCAACCATTAGTCCTTAGTGTTTCTCAAATACTTAAGGATGGCTTTAACCACTTTCCAATGGTTTTCTCCAGGATCAGATTGGATCTACTCACTACTCCTAGTGAGTATGCCACATCTGACCTTGTACATGTCATGACGTACATGATAGATCCCACGGTCGAAGCATATGAGACTCTACTCATACGCTCTCTCTCTCTTCAGGAGTTGTCAGACAATCCTTCTTAGAGAGAAAAATTTCATGGCCTGTCGGTAGATAGCCCTTCTTGAAATTTTCTATGCTGAACCTCTTCAGCACAGTGTCTATGTACGTGGACTGAGATAACCCAAGCATCCTTTTAGATCTATCCTTATAGATCTTCATCCCTAGGATGTAGGATGCTTCACCCAAGTCCTTCATGGAAAACTACAATGACAACCAAATTTTTATTCTCTGTAGTGCGGGGATGTCATTCCCGATTAAGAGAATATCATCCACGTACAAGATAAGGAATATCACAACTAGATTATTTGCCCATTTATAGATGTAGGGCTCTCCTCTGTTCTTAATGAAGCCATACATTTTGATCATCTTATCAAAATGCATGTTCCAACTCCAAGAAGCTTGCTTCAATCCATAAATAGATCTCTGAAGCTTGCACACCTTGGACTCATCTGTGGATGTAAACCTCTCAGGTTGTATCATATACACCTCTTCGGTTAGCTCTCCATTCAGAAAAACTGTCTTTACATCCATCTACCAGATCTCATATCCAGATGGACAACTATTGCAAGCATTATCCGAATAGATTTGAGCATTGCCATAAGGGAGAATATCTCGTCATAGTCAATACCATAATATTGATGATACCCCTTGGCAACCAGACAGGCTTTATAGGTCTCCACCTTTCCGTCTACGCCCCTCTTCCTTTTGAAGACCCATTTACACCCAATGGGATTAACCCCTTCAGGTGGGTCAACCAATGTCCATACATTGTTGACCTTCATAGACTCCATTTCAGATTTCATTGCTTCAAGCCATTTTTTGAAATCAGATCTCTGTATTACATCCATATAGGTGATTGGATCTTCATCGTTCTCATCGAGTTCGATGGGATCACCATCCCAGACTAAGAAACCAAAGTATCTGTCCGACTGACATGGTACTTTATCGGATCACCTTAATGGTGCAGGTACATTGGGCTCCGAATCTGATCTAATCAAACCCGACTCAGGTTCAGCTATTGGTGTCGGTCTTTCTACCTGTTAAACTTCATCAAGTCCAACCTTAGAGGCAATGGTTCCTTCACCAAGGAACTCTTTTTCTAAAAAATTGCCTTAAGGCTGACGAACACCTTTTGTTCATCAGCATGATAGAAAAAATATCCTTTGATCTCTTTGGGGTACCCTATGAATGTGAATTTGTTAGACCTAGGTCCAAGTTTATCTGTAACTAACTATTTGACATAGGTCGGGCACCCCCAGATCCTAAGGTGTGAAAGTGCTGGCTTACACCCTGTCCATATCTCATATGGAGTCTTAATTACAGACTTACTTGAAACCCTATTTAACAGATAACAGGTTGATTCGAGTGCATATCCCTAGAAAGATATCGGCAAGCTGGCAAAATTCATCATGGATTGGACCATGTCTAACAGAGTCTGATTTCTTCTTTCAGACACACCATTATGCTGTGGTGTTCCTGGAGGAGTCCATTGGGAGAGAATCCCATTCTCACCTAGATATGTGAGAAACTCAACAGAAAGGTATTCCCCTCCTCGATCAGACCGAAGAGTTTTAACACTCTTTCCAATTTATTTTTCTACTTCACTTCGAAATTGTTTGAACATTTCAAATGAATCTAACATATGTTTCATCAGATAGACATATCCATATCTGGATAGATCATCCGTGAAAGTGATAAAGTAGAAATATCCACCTCTAGCACTTATGCTCATGGGCCCGCATACATCAGTATGTACTAGGCCCAAGAGCTCAGTAGCTCTCTCACCTTTTTCAGTAAAAGGTGACTTGGTCATTTTACCAAGAAGACAGGACTCACAGGTTGGAAGTGATTCACAATCACTGACTTTGAGGATTTTCTCTTGAGTCAACTTGTTTATCCTGTTCTTGTTTATATGACCTAGCCTACAGTGCCATAAGTAGATATCTGATACACTATCTAATCTAGGGTGCTTGCCAGTAGAATAGACTACATTAACAGGTTGTGATAACATATACACACCATTGCTCAAATATCCACAAAAAATAGTAACACCATTCATAATGATATTATAAACTTGTTTCTTTATTTAAATTTCATAATCATTTTTGGCTAGAAGGCCTACAGAAATAACATTTAAAAAAAAATTGGGACAGAAATAACAATCATTAAGAACAACGGTATGGGACTCAAATACAAGTTTCAAGATTTCTAATGCTAGAACTGGAACTAGTCTTCCATCTCCAACGTTCAGGAACCTCTCGCCTTGCTCGAATCTCCTACTGACCTGCGACCCCTGTAACAAATTGCAAATATGGTAAGGGCTACTGGTATCCAATACCCAGTCAGTTATATCACAAATAGAGAAATTTCAAGCAGTTATCATATAAATACCTTGCCCAGCAACAACTTGCTTCTTTCTCTGCCTGTTCGGATCCAGGGAGACAATGTACTGAGGATAGTTTCCCTTTCAATGCCCTCATTTCTTGCAAAAGAAGCATTCAACTTGACTCTTATCGAGCTTGATCTTTCTGATCTGGCCCTGCACAGATGTCCCAGCCTGAACTTGCACCTTCTTCACTTTCTTCTTCTTGTTCTTCTTCCTTTTCTCAAAGGGTCGAGAACCAGAAGACGAACCTCCCACTAAGTTCATCAACTCCTTGTGGAGTTGGTGATCCTTCTCAAAGTTTTGAAGCAACCCCAGTAACCCATGGTAGTTTACTTTAGGCTTTGACATTCTATAATGAGTGAGGAATGGGAGATAAGACTTGGGCAGTGAGTTCAGTATTGTATCTTTTCCAAGCTACTCATGCAAGGGAAAGCCGAGGTTGCTCAAATGCTCTATCAGCTCGACATATACAATACATGATCAGTGATAGAGGCACCATCCCGTATTTTGGTGTTGAAGATGGCACAACTAGTCTTGTGCCTCTCCATGTCATTAGGTGTGCCAAAGGCATCCTCCAACACTTGAAGCATATTCCTTGGCTGAGTCGTTTCAAATCTGCAACTGAACTCGTTGCTCATGATAGCCAGCATGATGCAGCGCACCGTGGTTCGATCACTGAGCCACTTCTGGTAAGTGTCTCTGACTGTTCCATATGCATTGGTAGCTGGCTCCTCAAGTGCAGGATCCGTTATCACATATAGGATCCGTTCATGCTCCAAGACTATCTTCAACTTTCGGTACCAACTACTGAAGTTGGGTCCCACCAACTTATTATTGTCCAACAATGATCAGAGCGATAGGGAAATGGCCATATCTGCACAAAAAAAACCATAACCTAATTAGTAATTGATTCATTAAACTTAAAGATTTGGATTTTAATCAAAAGATTTCTTCCACTATTTTATTCAAATTGGTAGCCTCTACCTCCAATTCGAGAAATTACCTTAATTCCTTAGTGGGTACTAGAATCCACTTAGACTGCACACAAGCCCAACTTTGGATGGCCAACCCATGTATATCTAAGGGTAGGTTCATAATCAATTGTTTCTCTAAATAATTTTTAGTAATTTAATTTTGCCCCAGTCCCTAATCAGTAGGCTTAGGACTCTACTGAAAAGGTCTGGTTAGGTCCAACCATTAACATCACCATACTTGGCCCATCTAGCCAATAAATGATTAGGCCCAACTTTGGTTGGCTAACCTAACCACCATTTAGAAAAATGCAATCAAGAATTCATATTATGAATGATAATTCCATCAGCCGATAAGCACCAGGCCTTTGGGCCTTCAATGATTATCCAACTGATGGACCCATTATTATCTACTTAATGAGAGGCTATTATCTAGTTATCACCATAACTATTTCATTTTAAAGACTTAATAATTTTAGAAGATTTAATTGATTTAGAGGAGGAGGTCAGATGAACCAGCTTATCATGATCCTCCCACTGGCTTCACCAAGTCAGCTTAAGAGAGACCATTAAAAGGGCTGGTCTAGGAGCACCTAAATCAGTCACACTTATTTACCTAGCTGACATGGGTCAGCTCGAATAGTCAAGTAATCCAATCAAAATATAATTTCACCAAGAGGCCAGGTAAGTTCGATCGGTGGGAGGGTCTGCTAAAGCTTGCCTTAGACACCATCAGAAATAGCCAAGTAAGCGGGCTCTCAATTAAAAACCACCGGTCTAGATTATCTTAGACACCAACTGGCTTAATTGGTTTTGATTAGATCAACCTAACAGTTCGTGCTAGACCGCTTAGCCAAGAATCAAGTCTATTTGGTTCTCATTAAAGACATGGACTTGACCAACTATAACTATTGTAATTGATCTAGAGAATCCTTGACCTAATCTAAGATAACAATTGATTAGATTTAGTCAATTCTCTAATTAAGTCCATCTTTAATCTAACTTTAGGTCTAACCCAATTAATGGACCTAATTCCCACTAACCTATTAGCCCAATGTGTTATGGTTTGTGTCTTAGGTTCTTTAATTCACAATCCTAGAACTTAATCAAATAACTTCTTAATTCTCAATTAAGTTTTGGGCTGAGGGTTGGGGTTCAATTTTTTGAAAATAATTTTTATATTTGTAAAATATTTTTACAACATGATTTTACCAACCAAGTTGTGTGTTTGACTCATAATCAAAATGCAAGTAAAGAAAAGCATGAAACTACTTTAGATCTAATCTAAACAGGTTCATGTAATTGAAATAATTTCAACTTTAAACTGCGTAAATTTTTTAAATAAATATGGGATGGTTTTTTGCGTGAAAATTATTAACAAAAAGATTTTATTTTAGATTTAAATATCTTTTAAATCTAATAAATCATAAATTTAATCTAGATCACATCTAACAAATTTATGATTAAAAATAGATCTACACGAACTAGGATAACCTTTGCACTGTAAGGGGTAAACCTTACAGCAGGACAACCTACAGTTCGTGATTGATCTAAAAATTTTAATTTTAGATTTAACAATCAAATTATAAATTAGATCTAATCTAAGAAATAATCTAAGCATGTACTAGTAATCATGTAATAAATGACCTAGGCTCTGATACCAATTGAAGGAACCAGATCTAAGATTTCAAGGTTAGATCTTGAAACTTTTTCAAGATCAAGCAGCGAAGACTAAAATAAATCAAAATTTATCTTATACAATCAAAAAATCTCTAGATATAAAATTTTATTACATGATTATTATATGATATTAAATCAAAAATTAAAATATAAAGAGCAAGAACTACATATTGATCATATCAACATGTTTCTATACTACATCTAATGTATGTAGAATATAATAGATCAGATCTATTACCTTGCAAGTTAGACGTTCTAACTTTACTGATCCAGCTTGAGGATGATGTTGCAAGCCACATACATGTCTGACCTCTAGGAGTCATCCACACGAGCCCACGAATCCCGATCAGAAGTCCTGTCTAGAAAATCAGCATAGTATACTAGTACTGCGCTAATCTTTCTTCGATGGTTGATCAGATGCCTCCTTCTTCTTGATTTGGACTCTTTCAAATATGAGAAGTAGGAGAAGGAGTTTTAGATAAGACTCTCTCAGAAAACTTATAGATAGAGGAAGGAAAGAGATGAACCCAGCAACTCTAGAAGAAGACCCTCTTCTTCTTCTCTTTGCTCTAACCCAGACACCTAGTTTTGTATCTATTAGATCTCCATTCCCCAAGACTCTTTCTCCTTGATTTTTGGACACCCCAAAGGTCTCTCAATGCTCTGTGTTCATAAAAATTTCATAATTTTTTTTTTTAAATAGAGAGATATAAGAGTCCTTGTCTAGGTCAAATACCTAGTCAAGGATTATCCAAACATGGCAAGACAAGGGGCACCTAGTCAAGGATTATCCAAACATGGCAAGACAAGGGGCGCCCAACTCTTGGGTGCCCCCTCTTTCTTTTGATGCTATGGACCATTAGCAAAGGGCACATATTATGTGCCATAAAAGTCCAAAAAATCTCAAAAAAAATTTGGGTAAAATCAGTGCCATAAAGAAAGAGTTTTGGTTTCTTAAAATGCTATCTCATAGAATTTGAAATCCAAACTAATTCCTACTTTGACTTGATCCACAACCACATTCCATGTAAGAGAGAAAGAGAGGAAAGTTTTTGGCATGTGTGAAGACCTGGGAGAGAGGATTTTGTTGCACAAAATAAGAGAGAGTGGGCATGGGATAAGAGAGACTGGGCATGGGGGGCTAAGGTGGTGCAAGGTGGAATCCTAGTCTTACTAGGATTCAATCTATGTCTTGTTCCAATCTGATTTTTCAAACTAAATCAAACTAAAATCAATTCAATCCAATTAAAATAGGTTTTAACCTAATTAAGAATCTAATTTAATCAAATTAAATTAGATTTAAATCTGATTTAATTTTTTAATCGAATTAAAAATTAGGTTGACCCAAGTTCTAATTGAACTACGACTAGTTTTTCCTTGCACTTGACTTATCCAATAAACCAATTGAACTTGATCCAATCAAGCTCAAACTAAATTTAATTAAATTATATTTAATTAAACTTAATCTCAACCCATTGGCTTAATCAAATTAAGCCAATTAGTAATGAATTACTAATCGATCCTTCTGTAATACTTGCACTAGGTAAAATATCAATCATATTGATCGTTTAACCCTAGAATGATTCTTAATCGTTAATCAACCATCCGATCAGATCATAAACTCTAATGTATGTGACCTCATAGGTCCGAACCTAAGTCGGTAGTACAGAAATAAATTTCTATACCAATCGAAGTGACCTTTAGCAATGGTACCCAATGGTCGGATAGGTCGAATGTGTAGAACAACATCCTTAGAACCCATGCAGATATAGTTTCCGTATAATTCATCCCCTTGACCAAAATGATCACAGGATACCTCAGAGTTCAATTGTCAACTCTGATCAAGTTGTCCACATTGTATTTCAAAATATCAAATCCATCTGATGGATTATCCTGGCCAAGGTTTTGCTAAATTGAAATACAGCGACTCATTCTTCTCCAACTCTTGGAGTGGTCAATCCCATCTCGATCACACTCTGACTTCGTAAGTACTTGACTGTGCCCAGAAGCCTTCCGTCACTGAATTAAAAATTTAGTTAATCCAGTGCCAAAGCACAGTGAGTTGCTTGCTGCAAGTCACTGAGGTGATCTCAGTTCTAAGGGACACTTATACCAATATCCCATCAGAGATATTCTCGATAGTAGAATACTCTGGAGTTGGTCATGTTCAGTGATGATGTACCCTTACATCTCACCTGTATGCCATATCAGTATCTCCACACTACTTGGTTAAGAGGACAACCAACCCATATGGCCTACAGTGACCTATGCTCGATAGAAGCTGTCATCCTTATTAACAGCCTATCATTTGGTCATAAAAAGTTTTAAGGACTAATCGATAAATCCTCTCTTTATCGAACTTGAATAGTCCTAAAGACTTCATCACAACAACGGAGTTCATTAGAAGATAAAAACTTATGATGAAAATACCAAAAATATATTTTATTTATTAACAAATCAATTACAATACAAGGTTGCTCAACCGTGAACGACTTGACGATTGACTTTTGGGATATATTTTCCAACAGGTAGAGGCTACCAATTCATACAAAATAGTAGAAAGACCTTTAGACTAAAGTCCATATCTTTGAGATTAAAAAGTAATTCATATACTAATTGATTTATGTCTTTTCTTTTAGCTATGGCCAACACATTATCCCTCTGTATGTTGTGGACAGCGATAAACTTATCGGACCCAACTTCAATAACTGATATCAAAAGTTGAAGATCATCTTGGAGCATGAGAGGATTCTATATATCCTTACGGATTAGGCATCTGAAGAACCTACTGCCAATGCTCCTCGTGCCGTAAGAGATACTTACATAAAGTGGCTCAATGACCGAATGACTGTGCATTGTGTTATGAGGGTAGCTATGATCGATGAACTTAGCCATAAGTTCGAGGATGCGCAGCTTGAGGAGATCATTCAAATGTTGAATGAGTCCTTCGGCACCCCTAAGAATATGGAGAGATACAAAACCTCTTGCGCAGTATTCAATGCCCATATGCGAGAGGAGGGTTCAGTCATCGATCATGTATTGTACATGATTGAGCAAATTAAATGTTAGAGCAAACTTGACTTTTTGTTACATGAATAGTTAGGCAAGGATGCAATCCTCAACTCGCTACCTAAATCCTACCAACCCTTTCTCAGTCATTATAAAATGACGAAGCCTATAGTGAACTATCATGGTTTGCTATGATTACTATAGACTTTTGAGAAGAACCATCAGCTCCAGAAAGAGCTGGTGAATTTAGTGGGAGATTCATCTATAAGTCGTCGATCCTTTAGGAGAGAAAAGAAGAAGAAGGTGCAGAAATTCGATGTCATCTATCCTAAGCAGAGCAAAACATCCAAAGTTGATAAGAGCCAACAGAATGCTTCTTCTATAAGAAGCTGAGTCATTGAAAGAGAAATTATCCTACTTACATAGCCACCCTTGATCCAAATAGGACTAAGAACAAGAAAAAGAAGCAAACGGTTGCTTCACAAGATACTTATATGATAACTCTTTCTAATTTCTCTATTTGTGATACTACTATCTAGATATTGGATACTAAAAGTTCAATTAATATATGTAATTCATTGCAGAAACTGCAGATAAGTAGAAAGTTTCGAGAGGGCATGTGGTTCCTAAATATTGGAGATGGAAGCCTTATTCTAGTTCTGACCTTGAAAACTTTGTAGTTTATCTTCGAGTCTAGTAGTGTCATGTTAGATGATTGTCATTATTATCTCTCTTTTTGATGAATGTCATCTCTGTAGGTCTTTTGGCCAAACTTGATTTTAAGTTTATAATAAAGGATAACTTTTGTAATACATTATGAATGATACTGCAATTATGCATGGACAGTTAAAATATGGCATATACATAATATCACGGCCTATTGGTATAATATACACATCCAGTAAATATCCTAAATTAGATAATGTCAGTGAATCCTACTTTTGGTATTGTAGGCTTGATCATGTGAATAAGAGTAGGATTGACAGGTTGGTCAAGGAACATGTCCTTGAAATTGATGATTGTGAATCATTGCCTATCTACGAATCCTGTCTACATGATAAGATGACTAAGTCACCTTTTAAGGGAAAAGATGAAAGAGCCAATGATGTGCTAGGTCTAATACATACTAATATATGCAGACCTATGAACATAAGTGCCAGAAGAGGATATTACTACTTCATTATGTTTACAGACGACCTATCGAGGTATGGGTACATCTATCTTATGAAACATAAGTCAGAATTATTTGAAACGTTCAAATGATTCTGTACGGAAGTAAAGAAATAGTCTGAAAAGAGTATTAAGACTCTTCAGTTAGATTAAGGAGGTGAATACCTCACTAGTAACTTTTTGACATATCTGGAAGAGAATGAGATTCTCTCACAGTGGACCCCTCCTGGAACACCACAACATAATGTAGTGTCTGAGAGAAGGAATCAAACTTAGTTAAACATGGTCCAATCCATGATGGGCTTTGCAAGTCTACCAATCTTCTTCTAAGGATATGCTCTAAAAACTGCCTGCTACATTTTGAATAAGGTACCGAGCAAGTCTGTCGATAAAACTCCATATGAAATATAAATTGGGCGTAAGCCGGTGCTTTCACACCTTAAGGTTTGGGGGTGTCTAGCTTATGTCAAGCATTTAAAAATAGATAAGCTTGGACCTAAGTCTGATAAATGCTAGTCTGTAGGGTATCTAAAAGAAACTAAAGGGTACTACTTCTATCTCGCTACAGAGCAAAAGGTGTTTGTCAATAGCAGGACAGTCTTTTTGAAAAAAGAATTTCTTGGTTAAGAAGCTAATACCATAAAATTGAACTTGATGAAGTTCAAGAGGTGAAAGAACCGACACACATAGAATTAGATTTGATTGGAGAATCAAATCTGAAACCAGTAGAGGCACCATTAAGGAGATCCGATAGAGTATCACATCAATTGGATAGATACTACAGTTTCTTGATCCAAGATGGTGACCTCATCGAACTTGATGGGAACGATGAAGATCCGATCACCTATATAGAAGTCATGCAAAGGTCCGACTCTCAAAAATGGCTTGAGGCTATAAAGTTTGAGATGGAGTCCATAGAGATCAGTGGTGTATGGATACTAGTTGATCCACCCGAAGGAATAAAATTCATAGGGTGTAAATAGATTTTCAAGAGGAAAGGAGGAGCAGATGAAAAGGTAGAGACCAATAAAGCCCGTCTAATTGTCAAGGATTATCATCAGTATTATGATATTGACTATGATGAGACGTTCTCTCCCATGGCAATGCTCAAGTCCATCCAGATTATACTTACTATCGCTACACACTTAGATTATAAAATCTGGTAAATGGATGTCAAAATCACTTTTCTTAATGAAGAGTTGGAAGAAGAGGTGTATATGATACAGCCTGAAGGGTTCACATCCACAAACGAGTCAAAAGTGTGTAAGCTAAATAGATCTATTTATGGACTTAAGCAGGCGTCTAAGAGTTGGAACATGCATTTTAATAAAGTGATCAAAATGTATGACTTCATTAGGAATGAAGAAGAGCCTTACGTCTACAAGTAGGCTATCAATTCTATTGTCATCTTCCTTATACTATATGTGGATGACATACTGTTACTAAGAAATAACACCCAGTTTTGTAGAGTATGAAGCTGTGGTTATCATCATAGTTCTCCGTGAAGGACTTGGGAGAAGCATCCTACATCATAGGGATGAAGATCTATAGGGATAGATCTAGGAGGTTGCTTGGGTTGTCCCAATCCACATACATTAATACCATATTGAAGAGGTTCAATATGGATAATTCTAAGAGAGGCTATCTTCTGATTGGCCAAAGAATTATTCTTTCAAAGAAGAATTGTCCAACAACTCCTGAGGAGAGAGAGCGTATGAGTAAAATATCATATACTTTGACAGTGAGATCTATCATATATGCTATGATGTGTACGAGGTTGGATGTGGCTTATTCAATAGGGGTGTGAGTAGGTATTAGTCTAATCCAAATGAGAACCATTGGAAGGTTGCAAAGGCAAAATTCTTAAGTATTTGAGAAATACTAAAGACCAATTGCTTATTTATGGAGACACTGACATAAAATTTATGGGATATACTGATTTTATTTTTCAGTCAGATTGTGATGATAGTAAAAGCGTGTCGGACTATGAATTTACCTTGAATGGAGGAGCTATTTGCTGGAAGAGTTTCAAGCAACATACCATGGCCAATTCTGTATGTGAAGTGGAATACAATGTTATATCAGATGCTGCAAAGGAGGTGGTGTGGTTATAGAAATTCATCATCGAGTTGGAAGTAACACTTTCTATTGATGGCCCCGTCCTGCTGTATTGTGACGCTCTAATGCCATAGCTCAAGCAAAAGAACCAAAGTCACATTAGTGCACCAAGCATATTCTGCACCGCTATCACCTGATACGAGAAATCATGAATCGAGATGACATCGAACTTTAGAAGATCGATGGAAAGGAGAACCTAGCCGACCCTTTCACTAAAGCTCTCAGGATCAAAGAGTTCGATGTCTTCAAATGGAAGATGTGTATAAGATACTGTCCCGATTGGCTTTAGTCCAAGTGGGGGTTGTTGGGAATTGTGTCTTAAAATCAATCGTATGATGATTGAGTTTCTCTTGGTATATGAATTATAGATTGATGAATAAAAGTTATTCTGATATTTTTTCATCATAAAATTACATCTTCCTTATAGAAATTTTATGTTGTGATGAAGTTCTTAGAACTATATTAGTGTACGATAAAGAGAGAATTTATCATATAGTTCTTAAATATATTCACGATCAAATGATATGTCATTATAGAATAATGACATTTATCGAGTGGAGGTCATTGTGTACCTATGGATTGGTTGTCCTCTTAACCAAGGAGTGTGATGATACTGGTGTGGCATACGGATGAGATATAGGAGTATATCATCACTGAACAAGTGACTCACTTACTAAGCATTCTACTGTCAAGAGCTGCTCGTAAAGTATATGGACATAAGTGTCCCTCAGACCTAAGATCATTATAGTGACTTACAAGTAACTCACTGTGCTTTGATGCCGGACTATCTAGATTTTTAATGCAATGATGGAAGGCTACTGGGTACAACAAGTACTTACGAAGTCTGTGTGTGAATCAAGATGGGTTGATCCCTTCAGATTATAGGAGTTGATGTATCACTATATTTCAATTTAGTAAAGCCTTGATTAGGATAATCCATGAGATAGATTTGAAATGTTGAAATACAATGTGGATGAAGCAATCTGGGTTGACAGTTAAACCTAGACCATCCTAGAGCTCTCAAGGTCAAAGGGATGAAATATGCGGTAATCATGTGCATAGGTTCTGAAATATTTTTTTACGATAATTCAACCTATTTGAACTTTGAAAATTATTGTTAGATGGTATCTCGATTAGTGCAGGAATCGGTTCCTGTGTTATCAGCTTAGTGTTTGAACCTATGGAGTCACGCACATAAGTCAGACAATGTAGAAAAATATAGATCTATATTTATGTGTCCAATTTAGAAGTACTTGACTTGATTGGATGTATAAACTAACTTGATTGAGAATTAAGTTATAGATCAAATGGGATTGAAGAGTTGGCTATGTTTAGCTAGCACTACACATGAGGTTTAGGTTCAATCTCAAGGATGAACAGTTTCTAATCTATGATCCATGAAGCCTATGAGAGATTGAATTTAAGTACTGATTAATTTTAGATTAGATCTAAATTAATTAGACTTAATTAGATTTAAAATTTTAAGTGAGACTTGGTACAAAAGTCTTATAGAGTTTGAGATTGACAGCCTTTCGAAATTATTTCGAAATAACTTCAAATTGGATTCGAATTGGATCCATTTTAGATAAGATCTTTGGAGTCTTACTTCCACTGGGATTCTCTCACTTCTTTGCCTGACCAACACCTAGTATGGTGTTGGTTGTGGGCATCCCATGTGGGTATTGGAATGGGTGCATTGTGGGCGCCTTATATGATGGCAATTCTATCTCATGTAGGAGTCCTTCTTTTATGAGTGTTGAACTGATTCAAAGCATATTTAAATTAGGAGTCCTATACTTTTTGGATCATAAAAATCATCTATAAATAGAGAGGGTCTCTACATATGGATGCATAGCAAACAAATCAGATTGAGAGGAGAGAGAAAGAGAGAGAGGGGCGTGAGCTAGAGGTGCCCCTTCTTCCTTGGCATCACCTCCTCCTTGCCGCCCCTCTTCCCTTACCATAGGCCCTCTCTTGGGTGTCCCCCTTGCTGGTGTGAGGTGTCATACCAGCACCTTTCTTCCCTCATTTGGTTGGGTTGCGAAGTTGTTTTGATCAGAGATCATCCCACTTTTCTATGTTGCCGGCGTGCATGCGAAGTAGAGGATCTACAGTTTCAGACCTATGCGAAGGTTATATCTAGATTTTGGAGATTTGATCTCCAGTTTCACTACTATTCAGATAAAGATTTGATCCTTATTCATATAGATTAGTAAAAAAAATTTTTGATGCAACCCTGGTTATCCATGAAGAAATAGGTTTCCTTCCCTTTACCCCACTCATCTTAACTTATCTGATCAGTTTGGGAGATTAAGTTTTAAATTAGGTTACTTGCTAACTTGAGTTCATCCATGCTGACTAGGTTGTTCAGACGTGTGATTATACTGATCTGAACTTGGTCAGTCAAATATCAGATCTACTAACTTAGAAGAGACCTAAATCTAAATCTCCTAGCTAAATATTAAGTCTGGAGGTCTTCCACCATTGTAGAGATGCGGGTGCCTTCCTAATGTTGGTCATTCTCGACTGGTTACAGTGATTTGATTGCATCAAAAAGGTACAATCACTCTATTGGTATTAGATATCCTGGAATAAAGATGGGGTTGGGCCCAGTAACTGTTAAGTGAGGATCTCAATGATGGCTTTGCACTTGCTGGTGAATGATGGGTCTGACTTAATTAAGAAATATGTCAATAACTATTAAGTGAGGCCACAGGACTTAGAGACCGAATCCACTGTATTTTACTTAGTAAAGCAATGGACAAGGTGTTGTCCACACATTGGTCTGTGCTCACCAATAACTGTTAGGTGAGGTGTGTATGGATCAATTGGATCACAGTACCCATTAGACACTGATTGCGTATAGGTTTCTGTTTCTCCACCTAAGAAGTGTGAGAGATTTGAAGAAATAGTAGGAGCCTTATTTGTTTTTAAAGTTCATAAAATAAATATTTAATAAGTATAAATATCTAACTAAAAACTATTCTCTCTACAGATAATCATGTCGAGTACCAACCCTTTAGGCTGAATCTTTGACCCAAACAGGTTGACCGGGACAAACTACAAAGACTAGTTTTAGAATTTGAGAATCATTTTCAGATCTGAAAAGCTAACCCATGTCTTAGACCAAGATGCACCTATGTTGCCAGCCCATCCATCCCCTGATCAACGAGCCGTATTTGAGAAGTGGATGGATAAGGATAATAAAATTAAGTGCTATATTCTAGCATCCATGTCCAATGATCTTCAACGCCAGCATAAAGACATGCAGACCGTCAGGGATATGCTGACTCACCTGCAAGAGTTGTATGGTGAGCAGAGTCACACCACTTGTGTTGAGATCTCTTGGAGACTATTCAAAGCGAAAATACGTGATGGACAGTCCATCAATGATCATTGTTTGATAATGATCAAGGACATCGAAGAGCTTCAGAACCTCAAGATGAACATGGATAAGAAATTGTAGGTGAATTTGATCCTCTAATCTCTTTCTAATTCATTTGGGTAGTTCATTATAAACTACCATATGAATAAAATTGATAGCACTTTATCTAAATTACTAAACATGTTGGTGACGACTGAGGGCACCTTGAAAGGTTCAAGGGGTACAGTTTTGACTGTGAAGCAAATTTTCTCTAAGATAAAATTTTTTTTCAAGAAGAAGAAGAAGCCTGTGAAAAAGTAAAAGAATGAGATCAAGCCCAAGAAGTAGGTTCTGAAGAAGGTCAATGATAAAGAAAAATATTTCAACTGTAATATCGAAGGTCACTATCGAAGGAACTATCCGACCTACCTGACGACTGTGAAGAACAGGAAGAAAGATGGACCTTCTAATGGTATGTCTAATTTGTTTGTAATTGAAACTAATCTAACAATTTCTTCTTCTTTTTGTTGGGTTCTAGATTCTGGTTTAACTACTCACTTGTGCACTTCTATGCAGTGTTTGAAAGAAGTTAGAGGGCTAAGGGCAGGCGAGATCACTCTCTGGGTGGGTAGTGGAGTAAGAGTTGCTGCTATGACCGTCGGGATCTATCCTTTGTGACTACCATTAGAAATTAGTTTAATTTTGAAAGACTACTATTTTGTACTTGTAGCCAGTAGAAATCTAATTTTTGTATCAGTGCTAGCACAGGATAATGATAATTTTCATTTCAATAAAGATATGTGTACCATTTATTTTGGAAATAAAGTTGTTGCATGTGCTTTCTTGATTAATGGTCTTTATCATTGGCATATGGATGTGTTAATATTAACAAGCAAACTATGAATGTCATAAGGTTTAAGAGATTTAGAGATAGAATTAGCTAAAAATATCTGTGACACCTCAGGCTAGGCGATATAGGAGAGGACAGACTCAACAAACTAAAGAAAGATGGCTTTCTCGGGCCATTGAATTTCAAGTCTTATCTGATTTGTAAGTTCTGTCTTCAAGAAAAAATTGCTAAGTTGCCCTTTATGGGATCAGGGGAAAGGGCCATTGAGATGTTAGTCCTAATACACACTGACATGTGCGGTCCATTCGATGTACAAGTCAGCAGTAGCTATGTCTGCTTCATAACTTTTATCGATGATTATTCATGATATAGATT
This sequence comes from Elaeis guineensis, assembly GCF_000442705.2. Lineage (NCBI taxonomy): Eukaryota > Viridiplantae > Streptophyta > Magnoliopsida > Arecales > Arecaceae > Elaeis > Elaeis guineensis. Next base: position 44,946,445 of record NC_025999.2, read on the forward strand.
TATATATTTGATGCATCATAAGTCTGAAGCCTTTAAAAAATTCATTGAGTTCATACATGAAGTCAAAAAATAGACTAAAAAATCCATAAAGGTTCTTCGATCAGATCAAAAAGAAGAATACCTTAGCAAAAAATTTTGAGCTTATCTCAAGGATAATGGCATAGTCTCACAGTGGATACCTCCAGAGACATCTCAACTCAATGGAGTATTTGAAAGGAGGAATCGAATCCTATTGATATGGTCTGGTTCATGATGAGCTTCACAGATCTTTCTATCTTTCTCTGAGGATATGCATTATTTTCTGCAATTCATCTTTTGAATAGGGTTCCCTTTAAATCCATTCCTACCACACCATACGAGTTATAGTATAGTAAGAAACCAACTCTTGAGTATCTCAAGATTTGGAGATGTCCGACCCATGTCAAGCAATAGCAAGTGGATAAGTTAGAGGCTAGATATTTTAGGGCTCGTTTTATAGGGTATCCCAAGAAAACTATGAGATACTACTTCTATCTTCCTGAGAATCGCAATGTGATTGTGAGCCATTATACTATCTTCTTAGAAAAAGAGTTTATCCAAGATGAAGGCAGTGAGAGGAAGATAGAGCTCGAAGAAAAGGTCTTTGAAGAGCATCTAGTCCAAGACTTGAACCTAGTAGTGAGCCAGTAAATGTGGTACCTTCTCTACTTCATAGATCAAGTAGGGTCTCTCATCTTTCTAAAAGGTATTTAGGTATTCTTACAGAGGATCTAGAGGAAGCATTCTTTGTGGAAGATAGGGATATTAAAAATGATCCTAAGACCTATGATGAGGCGATGTTAGATGTTGACTCCGAAAAATGAATGGAAGCAATGATGTCAGAAATTGACTCCATGCATTCCAACCAGATTTAGATCTTAGTAGATCTACCTGAAGGTATTGTACCTATTAGGTGTAAATAGATCTATAAAAAGAAAATTAGATCGGATGGTCAGGTAGAGACCTATAAGAAAAAGTTGGTTATGAAAGGTTATAGTCAGTGCGAAGGCATTGACTATCAGAAAACTTTTTCGTCCATAACCATGCTAAAATCTATTTGGACTCTACTTGCGGTTGTAGCTTTTCATGATTATGAAATTTGACAGATGGATGTGTAAAAACTACCTTCCTAAATAGATATCTTGAGAAAAATATTTATATGAAGCAGCCTTTGGATTTTACATCTAGTGATAGTGATCAGAAGGTCTGCAGGTTGCAAAGGTCCATATATAGACTCTGTTGGGAAATGTATCCTAAAGCCTATCATCTAAGTGGTAGATGATTGAAATTAGTATATGAATTATCTAATAATAATAGTTATTTGGTAAGTTCATCATAAAAATTTTATCTTTCTTAAATAAACTCCTAAATTATGATGAAATCCTTAGAACCGCAATCAATCGATAAAAAAAGTTTTATCGGATGGTTCTTAAACTGTTCACGATCAAATGATAAGTTATTAACAAGGATGATAACTTATCAAGTGTAGGTCGCTGTATGCCATATGCATTGGTTGTCCTCGTAACCAAGTGGTGTGGAGACACTGGTATGGCATCCAGGTGAGATGTAGGAGTACATCTGTATTTAACGTGACCAATGTAACACTCTACTGTCAAGAGTAGTTAGCTAAGACTAATGGGTATAAGTGTCCCTCCGACCTGAGATCACCACGGTGACTTGCAAGCAACTCACTGTGCTTTGGTGTCGGACTGCCTGTATTTTTAATATAGGTTCGAAAGGTTTCTGGGTATGATCAAGTACTTGTGAAGTCAATGTATAAGTCAAGATGGGATTGACCACTCCTGATTAACTTCAGGAAGAGAATGTCTCGCTGTGTTTTAATTTAGCAAAATCTAGGCCTGGATAATCCTCGTGAGGAGTCACGAGATTTGTAAAATTTTGAGACACAATAGAGATGACTTGTATGAGTGATTGACAGCTTACTCAAAGTCATCTCGAGCATTATTGGTCAAAAGGATGAATTATACGATAACCATGGGTCAGGGTTCTTAGAATGTTGCTTTGCATACATTCGACCTATCTGGACATTGGAAACCATTACTAGATGGTTACTTCGACTGGTACAGGAATTGATTTTTATGCTACTAGCTTAGGTTCAAACCTATAGGGTCATACACATAAGAGATTGTAACCTAATCGATGGTTAATCGATGATTGAGAATCATTTTAAGGTTAAACAATCAATGTGATTGATGTTTGACCTAATGCAAGTGTTGTAAGAAGATTATTAGCAATTGGATTGCTAATTAGTCCAATCTAATTGAGAAATTATATTGAGATCAAGTCTAATTGAATATGATTCAATTAGAATTGGTTTGGATTTAATTGGATTAAGTCTAATTGGTTTATTGGATAAGCCAGTTGCAAGAGAAAACAAGTTCCTGTTTGGCTAAGACTTGTATGCACCTAATTCCTAATTAAGTTAGAATTTAAATTAAATATGATTTAATTTGATTTAATTATACTCTTAGTTAGACTAGGATTACCATTAATTAGATTATAATTAATTTAAATTTGGTTCAAAGTATTTGACCTAATCTTAATAAGAATCCTAGTTAGACTAGGATTCCATCTTCTCTTGCGCCACCTGAGAAAATCAAAGCCCATGCCCACTAATTAATTTCAGATAATTTTTTTATGATTTCTACATGTAAGGAAAGTAATCTCATACCACTTATTCTAAAGATTTGAATCAGATTTGATCTGATTCAATATAAAAATTAATTTGGTTCATTGTAGAAAGTGGTTTAGCCTATTTCTCTTTTTGAAAGGGTCCCTCTTCACAAGGATTCTTCTCTCCCTCTCTTGCGCCAACTTCTCCCATGTTTATCCTCCTTTTGTTGCCCCTTTTGTGGTTATTTTCATGCTATCTATGAAATAAATGAGATAGGGGGCGTCCAAGAGTTGGACACCCCAAGGACTCCTTGTTAGACTAGGTCTTATGACCTAGTCTGCCATAAAAAAGGAGGCCGCCCCATATGCCATGATATAGGAGTCAAAATTTCATGAAATTTGAGAGAATTACCAGAGGAGAACGTGGAAGACCTGGGGGTTTTAGGCACCAAAATCCATGGAGGTGAGTTCTTTAACAAGAGATCAAAAGTTGATGTCTTGTAGAAAAGAAAAGTAAGAGAGAAGATTGTCTTCTCTTATTGATTTTCTTTCATATTTTTTTTTTTTGTTTTTGTGTTCTTATGTGATAAAAATATGAGAGGAAAAGAAGGATTACATGGGTGGTTTGAGGTACCAAAATCCTTGGAAAAAAGTCTTCAATCAAGAGATCAAAGGTTGATGTCATGTAGAGAGAAAGGTAAGAGAGAAGATTATCTTCTCTTATTATTTTTTTCTTTCATATTAATATCTCTTTATTTTATGTCTTTTTATATGATAAAAAATCTGAAAGAGAAAGAGGGATTGTGTGGTGAATTAATGCTCCAAAGAGTTGGAGCATGGTGATCTTATTTTGGACATAATATGATCATATTCTGATGGAAGAAGAAGAAAAAAAGAAGGTCTTTTCTTAAGGTTTTTTTTAGAATCCTTCTTCTCCATAAATTATAAATTTTTTTTATAAAAAAAATCAGATATTATGAAATCTAAAAACTAGAAAAATATCAAGAGAAGAAGGTCTTCTCAAGTTCTAGCATAGAGATGTTTTCAGGATATCAATTGTTGATGTATTGAAGGAGAAGATCTGTCTTCTCTTAGGATCCTTTTCTATTAAATATTAATTTTGATTTTAGAGAGATCAAAAGGTTTGACTTCTCCCTTATTCCTCCTCATATTCTTCATCTCTTGGAATATCCAAGAGATTCGAAGAATATTTTTTAGATTAACCATCCGGAGAGATCTGTAAGAAGCTAAAACTTCGAGTGGATCTTCATTCGATGAACCTTCGATTTTGTTGCAGCCTCGTGTGGATCACCTGTAGAGGTCGGATACGTGTGCAGCTCTAAAGATAATAAAAAAATCAACCATGAAGTTCTCGACCCGCATGAAGGTAAGAGATCTGATCTCTTCTTTTATCTAGATATGATCTAGGTATTAGATCTGAAACTATTTCAGATCTAGGGTATTGATTTGATCAATACTAAATCTTTTATTTTCTAATTTACAAATACAATATGACATATTATAGGTCATAATTGTAGGGTTTAGTAATTTGATTACATACATTTGTAGATTAAATTATTTAATTTATATGTTCTGCTGCGTTATATTTCAAAAAAGTTTTGAAATTCATGCATGAAATCCTGTACCTTTTTTCCAACAATAGTATCAGAGCATTCAGGTTCTTTTATAATATGTTCATAATTATATTAAAATAAATTTAAAAATAAAATAATGATCGCACGAACTGTAGGTTGTCCTACTATAAGGTTTACCCCTTACAGTGCAAAGGTTGTCCTGGTACGTTGCGATCTAGAAAATTTAAAAGAGATTACATAAATCTTGTCATGAATATTTTAGGTTAAGTCTATTTCATTTCATGAATTTTTATGTAATGTACATAGATTAAAATCAGCCTAGAACAGGATCTTACGAAGGTTTTATTTGCTGATCGGGCCAGCTCGACCAGCATGCCAGCTCGACTGAAAAGTTGGCTGAATTATATTTCTAACTGATTTTAATTGTTAGTGTTTGTTAGTGAAATAAGCCGACCAATTTTTGAAATGAGTCGACCTATTTAGTGAAACAATACTAGATTGTATTAAACCTTTCAAAAGTTAAAAATATTTTTCAAAATGCCGAACCCCAACCCTCAGCCATGAATTTAATTAAAAGAATTAAGTGATTGTTTAGGATCTAGGTTTGTGATTTAAAGATCCTAAGACAATTTCATAAAACATGGGTTAAAGGGTAATGGGTTAGCTTTGATCAAGTCCTTAACGGGTTAGACCTAGGATTAGATTAAATATGGACTAAGTTAAGAAATTGATCAAACCTAATTAAAAGTTACTTAGGATTAGGTCATTTCTATAGATCACTTCAATAGTTGTAGTTGATCAAAGTCCATATATCTAACAAATGGACACTGATCGTGGCTCAGCAGCTAAGCCCGAGTTTTTAAGCAGACCAAATCAAAACTGATGAATCAGTTGGTGTCTAAGATAAACTTGACCGATGGATTTTAATTGGGAGCATGCTTACCTGGCCATTTCTTATGGTGTCTAAGGCAAGCATTGGCAGACCCTCCCATCGATCATACTTACCTGGCCAATATGATTAATCAGGTCTTGATTAGGTTGCTCATTGATTCGTGCTAACCCATGTCACATAGAAAATCAGAGAGTCTGATTTCATTCAGTGAGACTGATCTAGGTGCCCATGGACCAAATTTGATCCTAGTCCTTATTAATGACTTGAGAAGTCAGTGGGAGGACTTGACTTGATGAAGTCAGTGGGAGCAAATTGGTCCATGTCCTTTCTATCCTTAAATCACTAATAATTTTCAATTCTCTAAAATTATTAGGTCCTTAAAATGATAAAATTATGGAGATAACTGAGTCAGCCTCCTATTAAGGTGTTTGATAATGAGTCCATTAACTCAATAATCATTGCAGACCCAAAGGCCCGGTGCTTGTTGACTAATGGAATTATCACTCATCATATGACGACTTAGAAGTGTCTCTCCAATGGTGGTTAGGTGAGCCAACCAAAGTTGGGCTTAATCATTTGTTGGTTAGATGCACCAAATATGGTCATGTTAATGGTTGGACCTAACCGGATCCTTACAGTGGAGGCCAAAGCCTATTAATTAGGTTTTTGGGGCAAAATTAAATTACTAAAAGTTGTTTGAAGAAATAATTGATTAATGAACCTACCTGTAGATGCACATGGGTTGGCCGACCAAAGTCAGGCTTGGTGTAGTCTATGTGGATTATAGTACCTACTAAGAAATTAAAGTAATTTTTTGAATTGGAGGTAGAGGCTACTAATTTGAATAAAATAGTGAGAGAACCTTGAGACTAAAGTCTAAGTCTCTAGGCTTAAAATAATTCATATATATTAGGTCATTGTTCTCTTTTCTCAAAATAAGGCTAAACCTTAATTGCTCCAATCGCTGTTAGACAGTGATGACTTATGGGACCCAACTTCGTTAATTAGTATCAAAAGTTAAATTTGGTTCAGCAGTACGAATAGATTCGTATTGAGGCTTCTTAGTCCAGTCAAAATAATTAGTCCAAAATTGATCCAAATCAGGCATAAGCATAGGGTCATAGGAAGAAGAATTGTCTTGCTTCCCTTGACCATAATAGGCTGAACAAGAGAAAGGAGCAAGGGTTGCTCATCAAGGATGTTATATGATAACACCTTAAAATTTTTCTATGTAATTCTACTATCTAGGTATTAGATACCGATGGTTTTATGTAATTTATTGCTAGGACTACATGTAAGTAGAATATTTGAAAATGGTGAGAAATCTTTGAATGTTAGAGATGGAAGTCTTATTCCAATCCTAACTTTAGGAATTGTAGAGCTTATGTTCAAATATTATCATTTAAAGTAATTATTATTATTGTCCATTGTTTATAATCTTTATTGGCCTTTTGGCCAAAGATGATCATCATTCATAAAGGAAGATTATTGTGGTATTATTATAAATAATGTTACAATAATACATGGACAATAAGGAAATGACATTTACACAGCCTGTTAAGTGTAATGTATATACTCAAGTTAGATAATGTCATGAATGTCTATCTTTGGCATTATAGGCTTAGTCATCTTGACAAGAATAGGATAAACGGGTTAGCTTGAGAGGAAAATCTCGACATCAATGATTGTGAATCATTGATAGCCTGTGAGTCTTATCTTCTTGGAAAGATGACAAAGTCACCTTTTAATGGAAAAGGTGAAGAAGCTGATAAAGTTCTAAGTCTCATACATAGTGATGTATGTAGACCTGTGAACTTAAGTGCCAGAGGAAGATATTAATATTTCTTACAGACGACCTATCCGGGAATGGGTGCGTCTGACCAAATCATTTGAAATGTTAAAATGTTCAAACGATGAAAAGGATGACATATCTAGGAGAGAATTGGATTCTCTCTCAGTGGATTCTTTTTCAGAACACAGTGTATCTGAAATGAGAAGTTGAACTTTATTAGACATGATTCAATCCACGATAGGGTTCACTAATCTGCCTGTTTCAGGATTGTGCTCTTGTGTGATTACTTGTTTTACTCTGAAAATATACTGAGTAAGTCTGTTGTGTAGATTCTATGTGAGATATGGATCGGGCATAGACCTAGACTCTCTCACCTTTAGGTTTGGAGTTGATCGGCCTATGTCAAAGGTTTGCATATAGATAAACTTGGTTCATGGTCCAATAGGTGTTTAAGGGTTACAAATTCTATCATGCTGAAAAACATAAGATGCTCATCAGTAGTAGGGCATTCTTTTTGGAAAGGAGTTCCTTAGAGAAGGAACTGATGCCTATCAAGTTGAACTTAAAAGTTTGACTAGTAGAAAATGAACCGACATAATCTAGTAAATCTATAGATCGAATTTGATTAGATCAAACTCGGAGTCCATTAAAGTAAATGCAATGCAGTGGTCTAACTCTGAGAAGTGGCCTGGAGCCATTAAATCCAAATTGAAATCCATGAAAATCAATAGTGTATGGACACTAGATGATTCACCTGAAGGAATAAAATCCATTGGGTGTGAATGGATTTTTCAAAAGGATCAGAGTAGCACAGATGAGAAAGTAGAGACCTATAAAGCTCATTTTGCTATTATCCCAGAGTTAGAACATACATTTTGAACATATGTCTTTGTTATGAATAAAGAGGAACCCTGCATTTACAAGTGGGCAAAATGTTCTGTAGTGTTATTCCTTGTGTTGTCTGTGGATGAAATTCTCTTAATCGGGAATGGCATTCCAGCATTGTAAGGAATAAAGGTTTGGGTATCATCTAGTTTCTCCATGTTCAAGATCAGATATGGTATGCTCACTAATGGTAGTGAGCAGATACCAGTCTGATCTAAGTCAAAACCACTGGAAGATTGTATAGACAATCCTTAAGTATTTGAAAAATACTAAGATCCGATGACTCAAATATGGAAATACTGACTTTAAACATGTGGATGTTTCGATTTTAGTCAGATCAAGATGACAACAAGAAAGTGTCGGATCATACCCTAATTATAGGAGCAATCTGCTGGAAAGGTTCCAAGCAGGATACTTTAGTCTACTCAGTTAGTGATGTAGAATACATCGTAGCATATGATGCTGCCATGTAAGCTGTGTAATTGCTGAGCTTCATTAACAAGTTTGGAGTGGCACCCTCCACCGATGGTCTAGTCCTATCATAGCACTAGAGCCATAAATCTGGCTAAAGAATCGAAGGACCAGCATACTCTGCACTTTTGATTTTAGATCAGGGTGACATTGATCTTTGAAAGATCGATGAAAAGGGAGAACTTGACCGACCCATTTGCTGAGGCCTCAAAACTAGGAAGTTCTATGAACTCAAGTGGAAGATACGATATTTGATATCATTCTGATTGGCTTTAGTACAAGTGAGAGTTATTGAAAATGTGTCCTAAAGCCTATCATCTAAGTGGTAGGTAATTGAAATTAGTATATTAATTATCTAATAATAATAGTTATTTGGAAAGTTCATCAAAAAGTTCTATCTTCCTTAAATGAACTCTTAAATTATGATGAAGTCCTTAGAACTGCAATCAATCAATAAAGGAGATTTATCGGATGGTTCTTAAACTATTCACTACCAAATGATAAGTTATTAACAAGGATGATAACTTATCAAGTGTAGGTCACTGTATGCCATATGTATTGGTTGTCCTCGTAACCAAGTAGTGTGGAGACACTGGTATGGCATCCAGATGAGATGTAGGAGTATATCTACATTGAACGTGACCAATGTAACACTCTACTATCAAGAGTAGTTAGCTAAGACCAATGGGTATAAGTGTCCCTCCGACCTGAGATCACCACGGTGACTTGTAAGCAACTCACCGTGCTTTGGTGCCAGACTGCCTGTATTTTTAATATAGGTTCGAAAAGTTTTTGGGTACAGTCAAGTACTTGTGAAGTCGGTGTGTGAGTCAAGATAGGATTGACCACTCCTGATTAACTTCAGCAAGAGAATGTCTCGCTGTGTTTCAATTTAGCAAAACCTAGGCTTGGGTAATCCTCGTGAGGAGTCATGGGATTTGCAAAATATTGAGATACAATAGAGATGACTTGTATGAGTGATTGACAGCATACTCGAAGTCGTCTTGAGCATTATTGATCAAAAGGATAAATTATATGGTAACCATGGGTCAGGATTCTTAGAATGTTGCTTTGCATACATTCAACCTATCTGGAGTTGGGAATCATTGCTAAATGGTTACTTCGACTGGTACAAAAATTAGTTCCTGTGCTACCAGCTTAGGTTCGAATCTATAGGGTCACACACATAAGAGGTTGTAACCTAATCAGATGGTTAATCGATGATTGAGAATCGTTCTAAGGTTAAACAATCAATGTGATTGATGTTTGACCTAATACAAGTGTTGCAGGAGGATCATTAGCAATTGGATTGTTAATTGGCTCAATCTGATTGAGCAATTGGGCTGAGATCAAGTCTAATTGAATATGATTCAATTAGAATTAGTTTGGATTTAATTGAATTAAGTCTAATTGGTTTATTGGATAAGCCAGTTGCAAGGGAGAACAAGTTCCTATTTGACTAGGACTTGTATGCACCTAATTTCTAATTAAGTCAGGTTTTAAATTAAATATAATTTAATTTGATTTAATTAGACTCCTTGTTAGACTAGGATCATCATTAATTAGGTTGTAATTAATTTAAATTAGGTTCAAAGTATTTGACCTAATCTAAACAAGAATCCTAGTTAGACTAGGATTTCATCTTCTCTTGCGTCATCTAAGAAAATCAAAGTCCCGCCCACTAATTAATTTTAGATAATTTTTCTATGATTTTTAATATCTAAGGAAAGTAATCTCACACCACTTTATCTAGAAATTTGAATCAGATTGATCTGGTTCAATATAAAAATTAATTTGGTTCATTGTGGAAAGTGGTTTAGCCTATTTCTCTTTTTGAAAGAGTCCCTCTTCACAAGGACTCTTCCCTCCCTCTTTGCACCAACTTCCCCATGTTTATCCTCCTTTTTGTTGCCCCTTTTGTGGTTATTTTCATGCTATCGAAATAAATGAGATAGGGGGTCCAAGAGTTGGACCCCAAGGACTCCTTGTTAGACTAGGTCTTATGACCTAGTCTGCCATAAAAAAGGAGGCTCTTAGATGCCCCAAGGACTCCTTGTTAGACTAGGTCTTATGACCTAGTCTGCCATAAAAAAGGAGGCCGCCCCATATACCATGATATAGGAGTCAAAAATGTAGGAACCAGATCTAGGGTTTCAAAATCATACAGCGGAAGACTAAAATAAATTAAAATTTATTTTCTAAAATCAAAAAATCTCTAGATCTAAGATCCTATTACATGATTATTACATAGCATTAAATCAAAAATTAAAATATATAAATATAGCATGAACTACATGTTGATCATATCAACATGTTTCTATACTACATCTAATGTATGTATTAAACAATAGATCAGATCTATTACCTTGCAAGTTAGATGTTCTAATCTTGTTGATCTGGGCTTGAGGATGATGTTGCAAGCCGCACATGCATCCGGCCTCTAGGAGTCATCCACACGAGCCCACGAATCTCGATCAGAAGTCCTGCTTCAGGAAATCAGCACAGTATGCTAGTACTGCGCTGATCCTTCTTTGATGGTTGATCAGGTGCCTCCTTCTTCTTGATTTGGACTCTTTCAAAGATGGAAAGTAGAAGGAGGAGTTTCATATCTGAGACACTCTCAAGAAACTCAGATGGAGGGAGGAAAGATATGAAAACAAAAACCCTAGAAGAAGACCCTCTTCTTCTTCACGTTTTCTCTCTAGACACCCAAACTTGCATCTTTTATATCTCCACAACCAAAAGGTATTTCTCTCTGATTTTTGGACACAAAGGTATCTCAAATCTATAACTTCTTCTAAAATTTCATGAAGAAACTCATCTATATAGAGAGATATTAGAGTCTTTGTCTAGGTCAAACACCTAGTCAAGGCTTATCCAAACATGGCAAGTTAGGGATGCCCAACTCTTGAGCACCTCCTTCATATTTTTATGTATGGATTACCAAAAAAGGGTATACAATATATACCCTAAAAGCCACAAAAATTTCAAAAAAAATTTGGATAAATTCAGTGCAAAATTGAAAGAGTTTTGGATTTCTAAAACTCTATCTCATAGAATTCGAAATCCAAACTTATTCCTTTTAGATTTGATCCAAACCACCTTCCATGTAAGAAAGAAGAGAGGAGACCTTTTATGAACGTGGGAGAGATCTGGGAGAGGGCTTTTTTGCACAAAATAAGTGGAGATTGGCGTTGAATAAGAGAGAGGGCGTGGAGAAGGCTTCTGTGGCGCAAGGTGGAATCCTAGTCCTACTAGGATTCTGTCTTATGACTTGTTTTAATTTGGTTTCCCAAACCAAATCAAATTAAAATTAGATCAACCTAATTAAAATAGATCTTAACCCAATTAAGAACCTAATTTAATCAGATTAAATTAGATTTAAATTTAATTTAATTTTCTAATCAAATTAGAAATTAGATTGACCCAAGTCCTAGTTGAACTAGGACTAGTTTTTCCTTGCACTTGGCTTATCCAATAAACCAATTGGACTTGATCCAATCAAGCCCAAATCAAATCTAATTAAATCATATTTAATTAGACTTAATCTCACCCCATTGGCTTAATCAAATTAAGCCAATTAGCAATCAAATTGCTAATCGATCCTCCTGCAACACTTGTACTGGTTAAATGTCAATCGTATTGATCATTTAACCCTAGAACGATTCTTAATCGTTGATCAAACATCTGATCAGATCATGAACTCTAATGTGTGTGACCTCATAGGTTCGAACCTAAGTCGGTAGTATAGGAACAAATTCCTATACAATCGAAGTGACCATCTAGCAATGGTACCCGACGATCGGATAGGTTGAATGTGTAGAACAACATCCTTAGAACCCATGCGGATATAGTTTTTATATAATTCATCCCCTTGACCAAAATGATCATAGGACACCCCAGAGTTTAACTGTCAACTCTGATCAGGTTGTCCACAATTGTATTTCAAAATATCAAATCCATTTGATGGATTACCCTGGCCAAGGTTTTGCTAAATTGAAATACAGCGACTCATTCTTCTCCAACTCTTGGAGTGGTCAATCCCATCGATCACACTCTGACTTCGCAAGTACTTGACTGTGCCAGAAGCCTTCCATCCCTGAATTAGAAATTCAGTTAGTCCAGTACCAAAGCACAGTGAGTTGCTTGCAAGTCACTGAGGCGATCTCAAGTCTAAGGGACACTTATACCTATATCCCATTAGAGACATTCTCGACAGCAGAATACTCTGGAGTTGGTCACGTTCAATGATGATGTACCCTTACATCTCACCTGTATGCCATACCAGTGTCTCCACACTCCTTGGTTAAGAAGACAACCAACCCATATGGCCTACAGCGATCTATGCTCGATAGAAGCTGTTGTCCTTATTAACAGCCTATCATTTGGTCGTGAACAGTTTTAAGGACTAATCGATAAATCCTCTCTTTATCGAATCTAAATAGTCCTAAGGACTTTATCATAACAACGGAGTTCATTAGAAGATGAAAGCTTATGATGAAAATATCAAATATATTTTATTTATTAACAAATCAATTACAATACTTGGTTGCTCAACCGTCAACAGCTTGACGATTGGTTTTTTGGGACACATTTTCCAACAACTCTCACTTGTCCTAAAGCCACTCGGCACAGTATCTAATACCCATCTTCGACTTGTGGTTGTCGAACTCCTTTATCGCCAGGGCTTTAGTGAAGGGGTCAGTTAGGTTCTCCTTTCCATCGATCTTCTGAAGGTCGATGTTGCCTCGATCCATGATCTCTCGGACCAGGTGGAAGCGGCGCAAGATGTGCTTTGTCCGCTGATGTGCTTTGGGTTCCTTCACCTGAGCTATGGCACCAGTGCTATCGCAGTAGAGCAGGACTGGACCATCGAGGGAGGATGCTACTCTGAGCTCGGTGATGAATTTCCTTAGCCACACAGCTTCCTTCGTGGCATCCGATGCTGCGATGTACTCCGCTTCACAAACAAAGTCTACCACAGTATGCTGCTTGGAACTCTTCCAGCAGATGGCTCCACCATTCAGAGTAAAGATATAACTCGACACGCTCCTGCTGTCATCATGCTCAGATTGGAAGCTAGAGTCTGTGAACCCCATAAGTTTCAGATCTGACTTGCCATAAACCAACCATTGGTCCTTAGTATTTCTCAAATACCTAAGGATGGCTTTAACCACTTTCCAGTGATTTTCTCCAGGATCAGATTGGTATCTACTCACTACTCCTAGTGAGTATGCCACATCTGATTTGTACATGTCATGGCGTACATGATAGATCCCACGGCTGAAGCATATGGGACTCTACTCATATGCTCTCTCTCTTCAGGAGTTGTCGGACAATCCTTCTTAGAGAGAGAAATTCCATGGCTATCGGTAGATAGCCCTTCTTGAAATTCTCCATGCTGAACCTTCTTCAGCACAGTGTCTATGTACATGGACTGGGATAACCCAAGCATCCTTTTAGATCTATCCCTATAGATCTTCATCCCTAGGATGTAGGATGCTTCACCCAAATCCTTCATGGAGAACTGTGATGACAACCAAACTTTTATTCCCTGTAGTGCGGGGATGTCATTCTCGATTAAGAGAAGTCATCCACGTACAAGATAAGGAATACCACAACTGGACATTTGCCCATTTATAGATGCAGGGCTCTTCTCCATTCTTAATGAAGCCATACGTTTTGATCACCTTATCAAAATGCATGTTCCAACTCGAGAAGCTTGCTTCAATCCATAAATGGATCTCTGAAGTTGCATACCTTGGACTCATCTGTAGATTAAACCCCTCAGGTTATATCAATACACCTCTTCGGTCAGCTCTCCATTCAGGAAAGCTGTCTTTACATCCATCTGCAGATCTCATAATCTAGATGGGCAGCTATTGCAAGCATTATCCAAATAGATTTGAGCATTGCCACAGGGGAAAACATCTCATCATAGTCAATACCATAACGTTGACGATACTCCTTGGCTACGATGGGCTTTATAGTCTCCACCTTTTCGTTACACCCCTTTCCTTTTGAAGACCCATTTACACCAATGGGTTTAACCCCTTCAGGTAGGTCAACCAATGTTCATACATCGTTGACCTTCATGGACTCCATTTCGGATTTCATGGCTTCAAGCCATTTCTCGAAATCAGGTCTCTGCATTGCA